>NC_064638.1:1278973604-1279276634 GCF_023864345.2 Schistocerca serialis cubense | reverse complement strand
ATTGTTACAGGAGAATCGTGAAATTAATTCCCAGGATGACTGTATAAAAATTCATTCTATAATTCACCATCAGTTATCGTCACCAATATTCCGAAACATAATTCACTATGCCTGGTTTGGCTCTAAATTATCAGAAACTCAAAACATTTTCGTAAATGTTGATGGGGCGTATTTTTGTACAGATTTATTGCAAACGCCCTGTGATTTTAAAAAATCCGCTTTTATATGTTGCGCAAGATGTCGCAAAAATTATTGCTTAGTTTATTTTTACGATAATTACCATTGCGGTTCTTGTTTATAATTATTATATGTATAAAAATTGAATGTTTCCCAATTGACTTTGTTATTCTGATTAAAGAGGCAATGTTTCTCCTCATATACTTCACAATGAAGAATGCAAAACCCACCGCCATGAATTGTGTTGTTGGACAAAAAGAAAATAATTTTTATACAATAATGTAACTAATTTGTTAAAGATAATGTAGGTTTGGGAAACTTTCTGAATAATTGGTGGACTAACAAAAGAAAATGAAACACAAGAAAAGAGTGCCAGAGGAGGAACAGAACCCGAGACTTCTGGCGTATGACTCCGAGCCCTAAACATCTTTTTTTTTTTTTTCCTTGCTTACTAAGCAGGTACGCTAGCCAGTTCTAGGAACTCAGTGTTACAAGTAATTGTTACAACAACAAAGGTGGCATAAAAGAGTAATCAAAAAAATAAAAATGTAAATCACTGATACAATTTCAACTAAAAGGTTCTTCAATAAATGCAATTGGTTCCACTTGGTGCTTCGCCATCTTTATCTGATATCTCCAACAGCGCCTTTGAAGGGCATCTGCAACGGAGGCATTCTGCTTCGCTAGTGCCTCAAGGAAAACAGCATCCATGCAGCAGACTGTCTCTTCCGTCGCTCATGGCTGACAAGGCGGAACGGTCAGACGTTAGTGTGATGCGGCACAGACATTAACCGCAGCTTGCCACTCCCCAGCTGAGTGGGGGGTTAACGAAAACGCTGCGTAAATAATTTGCGAAGAGCGTACGGTATTTCGGTGTGCGTTCGAGGGCACTGTGAGCATTTTGTAGGAACCACCAGTAATCAAGCTGCTCTTTCTCGCCGTCGCTAAAGATGTAGGCGACGGTAAGTCCCTTGAACCATGTAAGCGCATGATATTTTGCGGCCGGAAAGTAAGTTTCATCGGGACAGAGTAGGGTCTGAGGGTTAATCATATCAGGTGTGACCCGGAGGTAACAAGCCAATATCTTCTGTGTTAGTCGCCAAACTCCGGACGATGATGCGCAAGTAAAATGATGTTCATCGGTATCCAAGAGGTGACAATCTGGGCAATAAGGTGAGTCTGCCAGTCCAATAGTGTGAAGTCGCTGTCGTGTGGCATATTTTTTGTTGGCGATCCGATACCACTTCGAACGCACCGTGGATGACAGAAAGTTGTGGTGTATCGTTTTCCACACTCTTGGCCAGTGAACCGTAGGGTACTTGTTTCCCACCACGTTATGGGGAACGGCCCGCAGAAGGTTGGTATAAACATCTTTCGCCTTTGGTGGACGTGTGGCGGAGAGGTTCGAGCTGACATAGCTGTAATCAAGAATGAAGGTCGACACATGGGAGAGCTGTGGTGCGACGTGCGCAACCGACACCGGCGGGACGTTAGAGGCTGGCATCAGAACCTGTAGTAAACGACCCGTGAGAGAGGTATATTGACTTTTCCATCGTTTCCTCATGTTGCTCATGTAAAGGGCAGCTGCTCTCGCCCTGACGTTGACCAATCCCAGCCCTCCTTTGTGCACTGGGAGGGTAAGAGTGTCGTATCGTACTTTAAAGATATGACCTGCGGAAACGCAGTAACCGAAGGCCGCCTGAAGCCGGCGACCTATCTGCAGCGGTAGGGGGAGGACCTGTGCCACGTGGTTGAGTTTTGATGCCACGTAGAGGTTCAGGTATTCAACACGTTGTAGCTGATTCGAGTCCCGGAGCAGGTTCTGTCGCACCATTGCGCATATGATCTGTAATAACCGTCGGTAGTTTGCTGCAGCTGTTTTACGTACATCTTTCTTGAACGTGATTCGCATATATCGCAGATCAGAAACTGGTGGGAGGGGAGCGAGGGCTTCCGGTCCGAGACCACGCCCAATGTCCAACGCCGCCGACTTGTTGATGTTCAGAAGACTGCCTGCGGCCTGTCCGTATCGCTCAATCCAGGTTAGTACGCTTTGAACTTCGTCATTGGAACGAACCAGCAGTAGCAGGTCGTCAGCGTATGTCCTGTAGCGAAAGGTGACGTCCCGCAGCGTGATGCCAGATAGGCGGTGGTTAAGGCCCCCTAGGAGTGGCTCGAGTGCGATTGCATAAAGGTAGGTAGAAAGGGGACAACCCTGTCGTAGAGACCTCTTAATGGGTACTGGTCCTACCGTCCTTCCATTGACCTGGACGTGTGAGCTGGCTGCGGTCCAAAGACGCCGTAGGGTGTCGATGAGGCGCGGGTGGGAACCCCATACAGTCCATCACTCGCAGGAGGAAGTTGTGGTGCACTCTGTCAAAGGCGCGGTTGAAATCGACGGAGACGATCCCCGCTCTCAGACGGCACGCAGAAGCGATCGCTATTAAGTCCCTGCAGTCACCGGTGGCCATGTGTATGTTGGCTTCTCCCCCCTGCGACGTCTGTTCTGGAGCGAGGATCATCGGCAAAGTCTTCTTAATACGGCTCGCCATAATCCTGGCGAAAATCTTGTAATCGGCGTTCAGCATTGTAAGCGGCCGATAGCCGTTAATCGATAGCCTTCCACCCGGCTTGTGTACCGGTATGAGAAGTCCTTCTACAAACGCTGGCGGCACAATACAGTCTGGAGACATAAGTTCACGGAACATTATAACCCAGCGAGGCATCATGATGTCACGGAAAGTCCGGTAGAATTCGATGTGCAATCCATCAGGTCCAGGAGACTTATTGGCCGCACCTTTGTCCACGGCGTCTTCGACTTCTTCGAGTGAGATTACCTCCGTTGGTGCATTCACGGTAGCCTCGTCGATAGTACGTGTTACCTGCTGTAACACTTCAGTAGTGGCCTCGTCATCGACGGTTCTTTCCTTGTAAATATGACGAAAATGATCCTCCACCGCCTTTACTATGGTGGCTTGGGTCGTACATAAGCGACCGTCGTGTGTCCTGAGTTGTGTGATTAAATGTTGACGTTGTCAGCGCTTATCCGCCACAACGTGGTGCATAGTGGGTTCCTCTGCAACCGTTCGGTCGTGCCGTCGCGAGCGGACTACTGCACCTTCTAGTCGACGCTTCGTCAATGATAGTATGTGAGCCTTGATTCTGCTTTGGTCATGTTGTCTCTCCGGGGAAGGGGGTAAGGCGTCGAGGTCCCTGAGTGACGCGTAGTAAAAATCGAGGGTCTGTCGATGCACGCAGTCACGTCCTTGCTATATCGCATAAGTGTCCTACGGATTCCTGGTTTGGCACAGAGGAGCCACCACTCCAGGGTCGAGGTGTATCGTGGGTGGCGGCGTTCACAGCCAGTCCACGTTGCTGGAACTTGCCTACGGCAATCCAGGTCCTGGAGATGAGTTATGTTGAGCTTCCTAAAGCCATTGCTGCGCCAGACTTGTTGGGGGCGTAGGTGTATAGTGCAGATATAGGCAGTGTGATCGGAATAGGCTTGAGGCCATAGTTCGGCGTCCACCACACCTTGCGTGAGATCTTGTGACACATATATGCGGTCAAGTCGACTGGCCGAATGACTGGTAAGATGAGTGTGGCCAGAGCGGTTACCGTGGACTGTTTCCCACGTGTCGCACAAGTGAAGTTCTTGGATCATCGCACCCAGTTCCGGACAAGGCACGTAATGTGGGATTTGGTCCTTGGGGTGAAGTACGCAATTAAAATCGCCGGCGAAGACGCTGTGGTCGTATCGTCCAAGGAAAAGGGGGGTGACGTCTGTGGAGTAGAATCTGGCGCGGTCGTGACGTCTTGTGGTACCCGACGGCGCGTAAACATTAATGAATCGGGTGTTGAGTGCCGTAAATGCTATTCCCCGCGCGGAGGGAAGAAACGTGACGTCGGTAACTTCAATACCTTCACGCACTAATATCGCCACTCCGGTGTCTGCAGGGCTACCGGGCGTCACGTGTGTGGCTAACCGTAAAAGTGCGGGAGTGCAGTCGTTTTCACTTCTTGTAGGAAAGCAAAGTCAACTCCCATGGCTCGTATGGTTTCTTTCAAAAGTTGGATCTTGACAGGAGAACTGATCATGTTGATATTCATTGTCGCCAGGCGTTGTTTGGGCGAGGTTATCCATGATGAAGTTGGAGAGAAGCGAACATCGGAAGTGATGTCGCCCCCCGCCGAACGCGGTCCTCCCTGTGCTGCTTATGCTGCATGGTCCGGCGGCGCCTCAGCTGGCCGCGGGTCGGGATCTTGTGTCTCGACGTCCTCGGCCCACGAAGCGGGCGCGGATGTCTGTTCATGTTCCATAGCCTCGGAATGTTTGGTGGTAAGGGACCGGGCGACTTCGCTGCCTGTACTGGTACCTTCCCGCTGCTCACTGTTTCTGTCAATGGGCTGATGGGCGAAAGCTGCATGTTTTTCTGTCTGTTCCGCAAGGTTGGGGTCAGTGGAAACAGCCTCAGCTTCGCCGCTGGCTTCTTGAGTGGTCAGTTGTTCTTCCACGGCCGAATGCGAACCGCTGTGTTCCGACACGGTCCGACGACGGCGCTTTCGGCGTTTCGGTGATCGCTGTTTCCGTACATGGCCTTCATTGTCAGAAGACGGCACTGACTCACGCTCCGCCGGGGCAAACGCTTCGGTCGGTACAATGAGGGAATCAATTGCCATCTTGCTGGTGTCAATGTCTGTCGCGTTCGGTAGCTCCAGAGTCGTAGTACTATTTTCCACCACTGGCCAGGTTGGCGGTTCATCCAGGTACCTGTACCGCTGAAGCGGTCGGCCGTGTCTGTTGTGTGGAGAACGTCGTGAGCGCCGCCGCGTAAGTCACGGGTAGAACAGTCTTCGCCGCTGGTGGTGCAACGTCCTTCGGTGGGAGTTGTGTGGTCCGACACTGGAGGCACTCGGAACGAAGGTGTCCTTCTTTGCCGCACCCGGAACACGTCTTCGGCTGGCCGTCATAAATAACTATGGCCCGGCACCCTCCTATCTGTAGATAGGATGGCACGTGTCGTTGGAAATCAATGCGCACTTGGCGTACTCCATTGAGTACTGGATACGTCTTAAACTGGGTCCATTTTTCAGCCACGTGTTCGTGTACCGTGCCGTAGGGGCGGAGCGCCGCTACAACTTCTGCTGCCGGGAGTTCAAATGGAAGTTCGAATATGCGTATAGTCCGCAGTCCCATTGCGGCATGGCCGACCTCGACGTGGCCAACATTACCATCTGCGTGGCAGAAGCGGAGTTCTTGTTTCATCTCACGAAGCACCTTGTCGCATGTAGTTTCGTTTATGAGCTTTACATAGACCGTGCTACTGACGATCGAGAAGTGAATGCCGACAATGTCGGCAGCCGGGATCTTGGCTTCCTCTTTTAAAAAGCGTTCGACTTCGAGCGCCTTTGGTCGGGTAAAGTCGATCCGAAAAGTGAATTTCGAGGTTGATCTTCTGTATTGGTTTGCCATGGTCTTGTAGCGCTACGGCGTCACGTTAGTGTCGGCCGAAGAAAGTAAACAAGGCGCGCGGGCCCTCGCTGACAGCGGAGAGCACACACCGCACGTCTGCTTCGCTCGGCTGCGAGAGCCGCACTGAATTCTGTGTGAATAATTTTTTTGTAGAAATACTAATATGTGCAAATGTTCTGCTTTATTTAAAATGTTTGTTTGCTGTCATGTAAACTGCTGACCTTCACTTAGGGTTCTTGGTTAGTTTGTATGTTAAAGGTGTAGTGGCTCCCATCGGGAACGGAACTTTGTAGCGCGCGCAAATTGTGGCTGGCCTAGAAAAGGTGGAACAAGAGTCAGTCGGGGACGAGCTACCAAACTGTGCACTGCCATGTTAAAAGTCGTATATTGTGCTGGTTCCGAGAGAGGCTTTTTCTGTCACTTTCCAATGCCTCGGATGGATGGATAAATAGCTGGAACTGTTCTGGAATTGGTATCTATCATCGCCACCAAGAAATGTCAGAGTCCAGCAATTCTACCTGCAAATCCACCTAACAACACGCAATCGCCATCACATTGCGCAGTCACTGTAACGGAACACTATAGTAATGTACAGTGAAGGATCAGCTTGTTGGGTGTGTTAGTGTGCTCAAATATAAGGTAATTTATAACTGAATTTATGTACCTACTTTGATTTTTCTCCTTATCATAACACATCTCAGGTTCCCCTCCGTTTGAACTAAAGTGATTTCCGAGTGTCCTTACTGAAAGAACATTTATGACCAATGTTATGCTAATTGATGCCTCTTGAACATAGTAAAAAGAAAGTTAAAGTTAATGTGGCAAGAGAGTGAGTTAAAGTTAATGATGCTTGCTGAAAATAATTTTCCTAGTAAAACTGCTTATTAATGTGTTGTTGTCAACTTCAAATTAAAATTTCTTAAGACTGAGACTTACAAAGTTTTGCTTAGTAAATGATCACGTTACTGCCTGTTGTAAGTCGCAGAAGGTGAGTCAGTATCTTACATATATGTTGATTTTGTCTCTCACTGTAATAAAAGCGGAAAACTAGAGTTGTGAAACGTTATATACTTATGTTTGCTAAGTGTTTGTCTCTCTTGTGTATTAGAAGTGCATATTAATAGTATAACAGGATCCACAGTTTGTCTATTGTGTTAATGCTCGGTAACAAGTAACGGAAAGACCACTAATTATGAAAACCATAATTTCTTCATTCAAATGATAGTGAGAAGCAACCTGTTAGTGGATTCCAATTAACTTTCATTTTAAATAGTAAAGTATTTAACTGAGAGAGACTTAACCTATATCCAATTAATGATTCTGCAGTGAATAGTAATAATAACGTTATAAATACCATTCAGTTTGTGTAAGCCCTGAAAGTAATAGTGTGTTTCGGTATCTGTTATAATTTTGCAAATAGTTTGTGCTGCTCTAACTGTTAGTTTCAATCTTACCGTAAACATATGTATGTGTCAGAGTTCACTGTACTCGCTTGTGACAAAGTATACGTTGTGTTTATCCATTAAAGTTACTAATAACTATTTTCTTGAACGAGAATGTTAATCATTCTCTTGCCTAGTTAGCCTGGCGACCGTTTTCTTTATCCGTTAAACAGTGCAGATAGACAAAATTTTGTTTGTTACTGTTCAAATATTTACGTAATTCATTTCCAATAAGCCACCTCCGTTAGACACAACACGGTCAACATAACAAAATTCCTCTCAGAGGGTAACACCGCTCTGTTGCTTTATACCATAATTGTTTTAACTAGATAGTTCTATTTCACGACCTGCCTACAACTTTAAGGTTATGGTACAGCAGTAGCAGACGAGAGTGTAATACGTGGCTTTTCCGTGACAGGACTATTTGTTCTGTTGGGGCATCGTACGCAATAAACCAAATTTGGTATTTCAATTCATAAGCTACGTAAATGGTGTTGCAGTGTTATAATATGAATCATGGAAAGGTGATAACGTTTTATAAATATGTAAATTTTTGTAGCAAAGCCATTTTACGTGACAGAGTATCACTTGTATTTCTTATTTATTTGGTTTACTTTTCGTTTTCTCTAGATGTGGTCACTGTCGAAGTAAGTAAAGCATTAGCCACAAATGAGCTGATTATCAAGATATCTTTGTCTATGTAGGTGCTCCCAAAGATAGTTGTAATTACTATGTGTCACAAACGTATCTTTCTTTTATCAACATGTGACAATATAAAGTGACCGTCTGTACTTCAGTGAGCGGAAATGTCAAGCATAGTAGTACGATGCGTATTTCTTCATTAACGGGTTTTATTTAGCATCCGAGCGCACAAAAGTGTGATATAGTATTCGATACAGGACCCAATCCGCTGCAACTCACAGCGTTCCCATAGGCTGAGGTTTCTCAACTACTTCCATTCGAATGCGACCCCCTTCAGCAGTTGACATGTACAATTAATCGCAAAGCCGCTTCTATTGTATCCCTCTGTCAGGCACTTGCTTGTCAACTGCAAAGCAGTCATGTACAGGGTGTTTCAAAAATGACCGGTATATTTGAAACGGCAATAAAAACTAAACGAGCAGCGATAGAAATACACCGTTTGTTGCAATATGCTTGGGACAACAGTACATTTTCAGGCAGACAAACTTTCGAAATTACAGTAGTTACAATTTTCAACAACAGATGGCGCTGCGGTCTGGGAAACTCTATAGTACGATATTTTCCACTTATCCACCATGCGTAGCAATAATATGGCGTAGTCTCTGAATGAAATTACCCGAAACCTTTGACAACGTGTCTGGCGGAATGGTTTCACATGCAGATGAGATGTACTGCTTCAGCTGTTCAATGGTTTCTAGATTCTGGCGGTACACCTGGTCTTTCAAGTGTCCCCACAGAAAGAAGTCACAGGGGTTCATGTCTGGCAAATAGGGAGGCCTATCCACGCCTCCTCCTGTATGTTTCAGATAGCCCAAAGCAATCACACGATCATCGAAATATTCATTCAGGAAATTAAAGACGTCGGCCGTGCGATGTGGCCGGGCACCATCTTGCATAAACCACGAGGTGTTCGCAGTGTCGTCTAAGGCAGTTTGTACCGCCACAAATTCACGAAGAGTGTCCAGATAGCGTGATGCAGTAATCGTTTCGGATCTGAAAAATGGGCCAATGATTCCTTTGGAAGAAATGGCGGCCCAGACCAGTACTTTTTGAGGATGCAGGGACGATGGGACTGCAACATGGGGCTTTTCGGTTCCCCATATGCGCCAGTTCTGTTTATTGACGAAGCCGTCCAGGTAAAAATAAGCTTCGTCAGTAAACCAAATGCTGCCCGCATGCATATCGCCGTCATCAATCCTGTGCACTATATCGTTAGCGAATGTCTCTCGTGCAGCAATGGTAGCGGCGCTGAGGGGTTGCCGCGTTTGAATTTTGTATAGATAGAGGTGTAAACTCTGGCGCATGAGACCATACGTGGACGTTGGCGTCATTTGGACCGCAGCTGCAACACGGTGAACGGAAACCCGAGGCCGCTGTTGGATCACCTGCTGCACTAGCTGCGCGTTGCCCTCTGTGGTTGCCGTACGCGGTCGCCCTACCTTTCCAGCACGTTCATCCGTCACGTTCCCAGTCCGTTGAAATTTTTCAAACAGATCCTTTATTGTATCGCTTTTCGGTCCTTTGGTTACATTAAACCTCCGTTGAAAACTTCGTCTTGTTGCAACAACACTGTGTTCTAGGCGGTGGAATTCCAACACCAGAAAAATCCTCTGTTCTAAGGAATAAACCATGTTGTCTACAGCACGATGATGATGATGATGTTTGGTTTTTTGGGGCGCTCAACTGCGTGGTTATCAGCGCCCGTACAATTATCCAATCTTTGCTCAGTCCAATTTCGCCACTTTCCTGGATGATGATGAAATGATGAGGACAACACAAACACCCAGTCATCTCGAGGCAGGTGAAAATCCCTAACCCCGCCGGGAATCGAACCCGGGACCCCGTGCTCGGGAAGCGAGAACGCTACCGCGAGACCACGAGCGGCGGACATCTACAGCACACTTGCACGTTGTGAACAGCACACGCTTACAGCAGAAAGACGACGTACAGAATGGCGCACCCACAGACTGCGTTGTCTTCTATATCTTTCACATCACTTGCAGCGCCATCTGTTGTTGAAAATTGTAACTACTGTAATTTCGAAAGTTTGTCCGCCTGAAAATGTACTGTTGTCCCAAGCATATTGCAACAAACGGTGTATTTCTATCGCTGCTCGTTTAGTTTTTATTGCCGTTTCAAATATACCGGTCATTTTTGAAACACCCTGTATATATAGTAGTATTGAGCTTTCCTCCAGTCGAATCGAATAACAACCCATCTTCAGGTATTTCTGTTCTGTCTGCGACACTGTGCGGTACCCGAAGAAAGAAACGAATAATTTTAGTACAGGTGTCAAAGCTACGTGACTGTTTTTATTCTACAAATTAGCAGTAATATAAACATAAATACCTCTCAGTGTACAGAGGCTTGTCTCGGAAACGTATTTACCAGGTGATCAAAAGTCAGTATAAATTTGAAAACTTAATAAAACACGGAATAATGTAGATATAGAGGTAAAAGTTGACACGCGCGCTTGGAATGACATGGGGTTTTATTAGAACCAGGCGCTCCACCACATATTGCTAGACGCGTGAAAGATCTCTTGCGCGCGTCGTTTGGTGATGATCGTGTGCTCAGCCGCCACTTTCGTCATGCTTGGCCTCCCAGGTCCCCAGACCTCAGTCTGTGTGATTATTGGCTTTGGGGTTACCTGAAGTCGCAAGTGTATCGTGATCGACCGACATCCCTAGGGATGCTGAAAGACAACATCCGACGCCAATGCCTCACCATAACTCCAGACATGCTTTACAGTGCTGTTCACAACATTATTCCTCGACTACAGCTATTGAGCATTTCCTGTAAAGTACATCATCTTTGCTTTGTCTTACTTTGTTACGCTAATTATTGCTATTCTGATCAGATAAAGCGCCATCTGTCGGACATTTTTTGAACTTTTTTATTTTTTTGGTTCTAATAAAGCCCCATGTCATTCCAAGCATGTGTGTCAATTTGTGCCTCTCTATCTACATTATTCCGTGATTTATTCAGTTTTCAAATTTATACTGACTCTTTGATCACCCAGGTCATTGCACGTGATTTATATGAACCGAAATAACCAAAAACAACATTACGAGGTAACGAATTAATTGAACATGCGGATTCAGCAAAAGAGAATTTTCGATACTATTTTCGTGAACATTTTTGTTATTATTATTATTATTTATGTTGATACTGTGTGTGCGTGCCTGTGTGTGTGTGTGTGTGTGTGTGTGTGTGTGTGTGTGTGTTCTTATTAGTTTAAGTAGTGTGTAAGCCTAGGGACCGGTTACCTCAACAGTTTGGTCCCGCAGGGATTCACACAGTTTTGTTTTTTAACTAACATTCCTGTGGAACCACTGTCGACTACGTCGTTGCTGCACGAAAAATGTGAAGAAATGGAAAAACAAATGACTGTCGGTAGGACTGCCTCAGCGTATATAAAAGTCAAATAAGCTTTGGAGAAATTAAAAGCAAGGGCAGTAGTATTAAGAGTACAATGGTAATTCCACTGTTAAACGCAGAGGAGAGAGAGGATAGGTGGAAAGAGTACACTGAAGGCCTCTGTGAGCGGGACGATTTGTCTGATGACGTGGTGGAAGGAGAAACAGTAGTCGAAAGGGAACAGATAGGGGATCCAGTATTAGAATCAGAATTTGAAACTGCTTTTGACGACTTGAAGGTCAAATAAGGCAGAAGGGATAAATAAGATTCCATCGGGGTTTCTAAAATCACTGGGTAAATGGCAACAAAACAATTATTCAGGTTGGTGAGCAGAATGTATGAGATTGGCGACATACTATCAGACTTTCGGAAAATCATCATCCACACGGTTTCGAAGATTGCAAGAACCGACAAGTGCGAGAATCAGTGCATAGTCAGCTGAAAAGATCAGGTATCCAAGTCGCTGACAAGAATAACAGACAGCGGAATGGAAAATAAAACTGAGGATCTGTTAGAAGTCAATCAGTTTGACTTTAGGAAAGGTGAAGACACCAGAGAGACAGTTCTGACGTTGCGGTAGGTAATGGAAGCAAGACCGAAGAAAAATCTAGACACGTTCATAGGATTTGTCAACCTGGAAAAGGCGTTCGACAATGTAAAATGGTACAAGATGTTCGAAACTCTGAAAAAAAGAGGGCTAAGCTATCGGGAGGGACGGATTTAATGCAAAATGTACAAGGACCGAGAGGGAACAATAACATTAGAAGACGAAGTGCTCAATTGAAAAGGTCGTAATGCAGTAATGTAGTCTTTTGCCGCTACTGTTCACTCTATACATCAAACAAATAATGACGGAAATACAAGAAAGGTTCAAGAGTGGGATTAAAATTCAAGGTGAAAGGTTATCAGTGATAAGATTCGCTGATGAGATTGCTATCTTCAGTGATTGTGAAGAATAATTACAGAGCCGGCCGCTGTGAACAATTTGAATAATTACAGGATCTGTTGAATGGAATGAATAGTCTAATGAGTACAGAATATGGATCGAGAGTAAATCGAAGAAATATGAAAGTAATGAGAAGTAGAAGAAATGAAAACAGCGAGAAACTTAACATCAGAACTGGGGGAATCACGGAGTAGACGAAGATAAGGATTTCTGCCATCTAGGCAGCAAAATAAAATAAAGGAGCAAGAAGGACATAAAAATCAGACTAGCACTGGCAAAATGGGCTATTCTTGGCTGAGAGAAGTCTATTAATATAAAACGTAGGTTTTAATTTGAGGACTCAGTATCCGAGAATGTACGTTTGGAGCACAGCGTTGTAAGGTAGTGAAACATGAGCAGTGAAGAAACCGGGAAAGAAAATCGTAGCATTTTAGGTATGGTGTTAGAGATGATGCTGAGGATTAGGGGGACTGATAAGGTCAGGAATGTGAGAGTACTCCGCAGAATCGGCGAGGAAGGGGATACATGGAAAACACTGTCAAGAAGAAGGGACAGGGCGATGGTACATCTGTTAAGACACCAGGGAATAATGTCCATGGTGCGGGAAGGAGTAGTAGAGAGAAAAAACTGTAGAAGAAGGCAGAGATGGGAGTACATCCAGCAAGTAACTGAGTATGTGGGGTCGGAGTTGTTACTTTTAGATGAAATTCAGTCAGAATGCTGAGGACTCACAAGAGAAAGTCCTAATGTGAAACAGTGTGGTTTATAAACACTGTGTGTGATGTAACTACCACTGCCCCGTGTCACTGAGCTGCTATGTATGCCCTACCACATTTTTAATATAACTGTAAACCTGTAACCTCGGCCTATTTTCTTTTTATAGGACTCAAGATGGTAATACATATTGCCGAAAGCAGCAATCCAGTAATTGTGTTAACACAGGGATCTTGACAGATTAATTAACTTTCACAAGAAGACTACAGTACGACTTTAAACATACTATTTCATACATCGGAAGTCGATTCTTTGAAGAATCACAATTAATGCAGAGGGGCTGTATGTATCTCTCTCTCTCTCTCTCTCTCTCTCTCTTTAGTATTCAACACTGAGGTCAGTTTGCATTAGTTCGCGGATCTCCTCTTCATGTCCTCCATATATGTAGTGCATCCCATATCACACGTAATCTGGTCAACCCGGCGATTGCTGTCCTCAATACTTTTCCTTCTTCTTCCTGTGATGTTGCTGTGTCTTAAAATGTGTCGTATGAGCTTGTCTCTTCTACATTGGAAGTGCCTCCACAGAGATCTGGTTTCCTGTGCTCTTCCCGGCACCTCTTCATTGGTAAATCTGTCTTCCCACACTCCAGACAAATTCTGTTACGGTCCGTTTCTTTTTTACCAGGCTGAAGATGTTGCTCGTGAGTAAGCTATTTCTCAAATTAAATGTAGTTTTGACCTGCTGTATTCTGCTCACAGTCTCTTTCCTGCTTCCATTTTCGCTTGTGATCTTGCTTCCAAAATAGTGCAATACCCCTGTATCTTCTTATTCTTATTCTTCATGGTCCATACCCTTCATCAGTTCTGCATACCACCACTTCAGCCTTTTGCTTTTTTATTCTCATACCATATTGATTACAGAAATCCTTTTCCATTGTGGTGAGGCCCTTCTCTATATCTTCTTTCATTTCCGTGACCACAGAAATATCACCTACGTAACGCAGCATGTCTATCTTCTGCCCATTAATTTTGATTCTCACCTCAGTAGTTCCGCGAACTTGAGCTATAGGTTCTTAGATGTAAGGACTGAATGTAAGAGGCCTTTTCGCAGTGTATAGTCGTAGATGTAGACACAGATGAGAAATGTGAAATAGGCAGGATACCGGGAACGGAGGAAGACCGCCATGAAGCGAAGTTTAGCGTGTGTAGAGTACCGGAAAGTGGGAACGTCCTCTCGACCAGAGAATAATGTAAATAGAGCGTGACGCAGCTGGACGTGGACGCACGGCATCTATTGTGCCATTTTTATGAATGTAACACGCTTTATTTTATTTTTATTTACTTATTACTTTAGTTCTTAAGAAAATGTCAAACGCACGAGGCCCACTCACACACCTAATCAGCCGTTCATATTTTACACTGTATTCATCATGGCATACATTATCTTAAGAGATCTTATGTGTATCTAGCATCAGCTGCTGAAATGTATGAATTATTTAATTTAACAGCACAGTATACTTCGGGAAGATATAACCCTAGCATCCACACGCTGGCCGGCACACCGGACCGCGACGCTAATCCGCCGGGCGGATTCGTGCCGGGGACCGGCACGCCTTCCCGCTCGGGAAGCAGCGCCTTAGACCGCTCGGCTAGCCGTGCGGTGCTCATTCAGTGTACTCAGCTGGACAGTAACTGTCTCTTGCAGCCAGGCGCGTGGACAACATAAAAGACGTCAACATTTGCGAGAGGACGTGTACCTGGGCTGAAAGAAGCAGGTTGGAGCAATTGGCGAAACGCTCGACATTTGAATACGAGCGATGCGTCAGTTCGACGATGTTGGCTGGAATGGGTGAACCACGGCCGAACACAGCGTCAAGAAGGAAGTGCTGACCTTGAGCGACTACAGGACCTGGGAAACGAACAATCGTCAAAGGCACTCACAGCCCTGGATCCATTATTATCATCGATCCGAAGTGTAACTGGCGTGTCACTGTCCAAAAGGACCACTAATAGCTGGATCACAGATAGGAGGCTGAGCGCACAGCACCCCTTGCGCCTTTTACCCTTGACCTCCGTACACAACAAACATGCCTGCAGTGGTGTCGGGCACATTCGGCCTGGAATCTCACTGAGTGGAGTAGAACTGTCTTCAGTGATGAGTCCCATTCCGAAATGAGCCCCGATGGCCAGCAAAGAAGAGTCTGGATGTGCTCCAGGCAGCGGCTGGAAAGCAACCTGACCCTCGCCCACCATACTGTCCGATAACCAACAGTGATGACCAGGGGTACCATTTCATTTCATGGCAGGAGCCCTTTGGTTATCACCCGCGGCTTGCTTACACCACAGCGGTACATCGACAATACTCTACGCCCCGTTTTGTTGCCCTTCATGGCAAGCCATACCCTTTTCACATTTCAGCAATAAAATGCCCGAGCGCACTGGGTGAGAGTCTTTTCTGCTCGTCTTCGTACTTGCCAAACCACACCTTGGTCAGCAAGGTGGCCGCATCTCTCCTCAACTGAGAATGTTTCGAGCATTATAGGCAGGACCCTCCAACCAGCTCGCGATTTCGACTATCTAACGCGCCAGTTGAACAGCATTTGGCATGGTATCCCTCGGGAGAAAACCTAGCAACTGTGTCAGTGAATGCGAAGAAGAATAACTGCTTGCATACGGGCCAGAGATGGACCAACACGTTACAGACTTTCTCAATTTGTGGAGCTCTTTCTCTCGAATAGATCATCCAATCTTTCTGAAACGATAATCGTTTGTCTGTCTGTACATTTAAATCATGTTTCTTACCTACCGACTCCCGACTTTTTTTCTCGGATTTAGATATTTCACTTGAATGTTATTTGTTTGTGAGAATATGGTGTTAGGGCTCACGTAAGAAGGAGAAACGTCACCAGCACGTATAGGAGTTTTACCCCGGCGAGATCACGGCCTATCGAGATTACGCTTTATTGTGCAGTACAGACGTGTTGCACACTGGACTGAGCAGAACTGAACAGCCACGTCACGCACCAGGTGGTTATAACTGAAGTGCAGATCCTCACGGAGGTCCAGTGCGCGCTGTAATTACCGTATGGCAGCGAAACTTGGCAGGTATTCTATTGCGTCAATGTGGAACCGGTTTACGCTGTTAAAAACATTGTTCCAATTTTTGCCACCAATTGCAAAACTGATGCCGTATGACATCTTGTCGACATCTTCAGTGCTCATATTGAACAAAGAGTGTCGGCCGTGGTTAATAATAAAATCAATATTAGCCTTTTCTCACATGTTTGATCTATTCTGCCCATGTTCCATTACGTATGGAAACGTTTCTATACGTCTTTCTTGCATGTACAGTGCCAGGTTTGAACACCATGCCCAAAACTGAAACTAATTTTTTCAGCGTAAATCGACTGCGCATTAATGCATTCGAATATGTATTGAGAATATTCACTATCCAAAGGAAAACAGAAATGCCTACGAAAATGAAGTGTGCCCTTGATTGAAATGACCGCTCCGTTATGACAGAGCAACGACGGCGCAATGGGTTGTTATTTGAAACTTTAAGAAAGATCTGATGTAACCTGATAACTTAGGTGATGGTACGTAGCGAGAGGGCGAACTGAGAATTAAGAAACGTTATGTAAATGTCTGTGTAGAGTTTAAGTGAAAAAAATTCAATCTGGTCGTATAAAAGGTACTTAAAATAACAGTAAAATTAAAACTATAATTATGTACAAGGTCGGTATGCCTTAAAAAATATCATACATAAAAACGTTTCATTAACACGTGGATGATGAAATGTCCTTAAAAGATCGATAGATGCTATAATTAATGCATCTATAGAGAAACTACGGAGAATCCTAAATCAAGCCAAAATAGTTAGTAGAGAATGGTTTAAAACAACCGCTCAATTGAAAAAACGAACAACAGAAAATTTGGGCTAGTGAATACAAAGATGGGAAAGACCCCGAACTATTATTACTTACCGGCTGGTGTTGTTGAGAGGTTCTAGGCGCTTCAGTCTGGAATCACGCGACCGCTACGGTCGCAGGTTCTAATCCTGCCTCGGTCATGGATGTGTGTGATGTCCTTAGGTTAGTTAGGTTTAAGTAGTTCTAAGTTCTAGGGGACTGATGACCTCCGATGTTAAGTCCAATAGTGCTCAGAGCCATTTGAATCATTATTACTTCACGTAAATACGAAGGCTGGAGCTATTTATTCACAACCGATACAAAAGAGTTACATGTTTGCACCTGTTACTGTCCTTCAAAGTAGTCACCAGCGTTGGATAGAACCCTTTGCCAGAGATGTGGAAGGTGTAGTAGACCGTTAGCAGAGGTTGTTCTGTTGCAGTCTACAGCCAGTCGAACGTCTGGACCAGTTCTGAAGCGAATGCTTCCTTCATTTTATGAATCAAATCAATGTCACAAGGACTTAAGTCCTGGGAGTAAGGTGGATGGTACAGTACTTCCCAGACCCACCGATAAAACAGAACAGTCACAGCTTGCGCATTGTCGTGCAAAATGATGGGTGGGTTAGGCAGAAAAGTGTCGCCGCTTCTTTCGCAAAGTTGGTCGTGGGTGATGCTCCAGAAAGGAACAGTAATACTGTGAACTGACTGTCCGCCGTGGTCTCCGTTGTTCCTGTTTCGAAAGCGTAGTGACACCGTTATGTTAGACCTCTCCCTCACAAGTGACTGTGTCCCAAAAAAATGGTTCAAATGGCTCGGAGCGCTATGGGACTTAACATCTGAGTTCACCAGTCCCCTAGAACTTAGAACTACTTAAACCTAACTAACACTATTAGAAATGGGTTATGTGGTCTGTGCAATGGCATATCAACGTAAGGGATAAGTGAATATGGAATGATACCAATACGTCAACGAGAGTGAAAAGATAGTCTGAAGGTGTGCAGTATGGAGTAGAGGGGGGGGGGGGGGGGAGGAATGTGGGTGTAGAAGAACGCATCCGTACCTAAAACAGAAATCAGAAGAGTTGTGTAGCTAGTAAGAGGTGAAGGGGGAAGTCTTGAGGATGCAAACGTTGCCAGTGTGCTTTCGTCAATCTCATACAGCAGGGAGCGCCGTTCGCTACAAAAATGGATCATTTCAGGTTCGCATAGCCGAGACCAGCCATCATATTACGACCGGTAGCCGTGGCCTTCTTTGTGGTCTCCATGACGTCACATTTCAACAAGATAAAGCAAGGTCACACTTTGCCTTTGCTGTCCTGATCCACTTCGATAGAAGGGGTGTCGGATTGTTGTGCTGGCCTTTCAAGTTCTGCAGATCTCACATCCATTGAAAACATCTGGTCATTAGTTGCCGAGTGACTGGCGCGACACCACCAGCCAGCCAGTTGGATTTATGAATTCTAGCTCACAGTTGAACAAGCACGAAATGACGCACTCTTATGCGTCATCCAGTCACAGTTCAACTGGATGCCGGGCCGACTCCAGCTGTTGTTGCCGCCCTGTGCGCTAAATCTCGCCCTCTGTGCACCCTCAACTCACCTACAAAGTTAGTGGAATATTCTTTTTACTACACCGGAAACAGAGTGTTTACAAATCAGTTATACAGAAGCAACCTTTAATTACGAGAAATGTTAATAATTTAAGAAATGTTGATACAGCACTGAATTGCAGTACATCTTCAAGTTTTATTTCTAACACGACAGATGACCCGTTTGTAATGTTTCAGCCGACCGTAGTGGCCGAGCGGTTCTAGGCGCTTCAGTCTGGAACCGCGCAACCGCTATGGTTGCAGGTTCGAATCTTGACTAGGGCATGGATGTTTGTGATGTCCTTAGGTTTAAGTAGCTCTAAGTTCTAGGGGACTGATGACCTCGGATGTTAAGTCCCATAGTGCTCCGAGCCATTTCACCCATCTGTAATGTTTCCTCCTAAATCTTATGAAAACAAGTTTTGATGTGTGGTGCCGACTGCTTGCGTTATCCGTTGTCGTGGCTCGTCGACGTATCCTAGAAGACGAGAAACACTCTGTCTTTAATGTAAAAAAAATGGTTCAAATGGCTCTGAGCACTATGGGACTCAACTGCTGTGGTCATAAGTCCCCTAGAACTTAGAACTACTTAAACCTAACTAACCTAAGGACATCACACACATCCATGCCCGGGGCAGGATTCGAACCTGCGACCGTAGTGGTCGTGCGGTTGCAGACTGTAGCGCCTTTAACCTCTCGGCCACTCCGGCCGGCTGTCTTTAATGTAACCGCATACCCCGAAGTCTACTGGAGTTAAATCAGGTGATCTTGGTGGCAAGGATATTGTTCCGCCACGCCCAATCCAAGTCGGCACATTCCTGCGGTGATACGCGACAACTTCACGATGCTAACGTGGTGGCGCGTCATCTTGCTGGAAAATAAATTCAATCCCGATATCCTGTTGTGAAGAAGCATTAAAAATGTTCAGGCATGTCCAGGTACGAGATGCCAGTTACAGTTGAAAAAGAAAGGGCCGTAAATCTTATTTCAGCTTACAGTGCAGATAACGTTTACCTTAGGCGAGTCCTGTACGTTTTCGGTTACATAATGTCTTTTCTGCTCGCCCCATATCCAAAGAATACGCCAATTCACTTTACCGCAGTTAAGGGAAGTGACGTCGTAATCTTGTTAAGGAAAACGTCCTCTACACAAAACTCAGCTCCTTTTTCTTTGTCGCTTTCTCTCAAAGCTTGCAGCAGTTTCAAGTTATAGGTTTTGAATGAGAGGCATTTCTGCAATAGCTTCCACAACTGTAACTGTAAGAATATTCGATTCTAAACTGGCTCGTCACGTTGATTTTGCCGGAGTACAAATGTAAAACTGCCGTGTCAGAGACTGCTGGCAGACCCTGACCCATCGTCCTACGCGATACACAGCCAGTTTTGGTGAAACGATTCTACCAATAATCGGCAGTTTGAGATGGTGGCTTAATCCTGAATTGTCCCTCAACTGCAGTAGCGGGTTTGTATTCATGAAACCGGACGTAAACAACACCGTGCACGCCCTGTACTGTTAGAGGATTCCAAGACGACTGTTGGAATAACCCGTTGGCGCATGCCATCTAGCGGCAACGTCAGGAACTAACGTTAGGCTGGAATAAAACTTGAAGATACACTCCTGGAAATGGAAAAAAGAACACATTGACACCGGTGTGTCAGACCCACCATACTTGCTCCGGACACTGCGAGAGGGCTGTACAAGCAATGATCACACGCACGGCACAGCGGACACACCAGGAACCGCGGTGTTGGCCGTCGAATGGCGCTAGCTGCGCAGCATTTGTGCACCGCCGCCGTCAGTGTCAGGCAGTTTGCCGTGGCATACGGAGCTCCATCGCAGTCTTTAACACTGGTAGCATGCCGCGACAGCGTGGATGTGAACCGTATGTGCAGTTGACAGACTTTGAGCGAGTGCGTATAGTGGGCATGCGGGAGGCCGGGTGGACGTACCGCCGAATTGCTCAACACGTGGGGCGTGAGGTCTCCACAGTACATCGATGTTGTCGCCAGTGGTCGGCGGAAGGTGCACGTGCCCGTCCACCTGGGACCGGATCGCAGCGACGCACGGATGCACGCCAAGACCGTAGGATCCTACGCAGTGCCGTAGGGGACCGCACCGCCACTTCCCAGCAAATTAGGGACACTGTTGCTCCTGGGGTATCGGCGAGGACCATTCGCAACCGTCTCCATGAAGCTGGGCTACGGTCCCGCACACCGTTAGGCCGTCTTCCGCTCACGCCCCAACATCGTGCAGCCCGCTTCCAGTGGCGTCGCGACAGGCGTGAATGGAGGGACGAATGGAGACGTGTCGTCTTCAGCGATGAGAGTCGCTTCTGCCTTGGTGCCAATGATGGTCGTATGCGTGTTTGGCGCCGTGCAGGTGAGCGCCACAATCAGGACTGCATACGACCGAGGCACACAGGGCCAACACCCGGCATCATGGTGTGGGGAGCGATCTCCTACACCACTGGTGATCGTCGAGGGGACACTGAATAGTGCACGGTACATCCAAACCGTCATCGAACCCATCGTTCTACCATTCCTAGACCGGCAAGGGAACTTGCTGTTCCAACAGGACAATGCACGTCCGCATGTATCCCGTGCCACCCAACGTGCTCTAGAAGGTGTAAGTCAACTACCCTGGCCAGCAAGATCTCCGGATCTGTCCCCCATTGAGCATGTTTGGGACTGGATGAAGCGTCGTCTCACGCGGTCTGCACGTCCAGCACGAACGCTGGTCCAACTGAGGCGCCAGGTGGAAATGGCATGGCAAGCCGTTCCACAGAACTACATCCAGCATCTCTACGATCGTCTCCATGGGAGAATAGCAGCGTACATTGCTGCGAAAGGTGGATATACACTGTACTAGTGCCGACATTGTGCATGCTCTGTTGCCTGTGTCTATGTGCCTGTGGTTCTGTCAGTGTGATCATGTGATGTATCTGACCCCAGGAATGTGTCAATAAAGTTTCCCCTTCCTGGGACAATGAATTCACGGTGTTCTTATTTCAATTTCCAGGAGTGTATATTGCATTCAGTGCTGAATCAAACATTTATGTAAGTTATTTACTATTTTCGCAATTAAAGGTTACTTCCGTGTAACTAACTTGTAAACATCCTGTGCATACAATAAGTAAAACTTCGTTATTTGTTATACTTCTTACAAGGGAAACTCCCCTTCGCACCACCTTAAGATTTAGTGGTAAGAGGACCCAGTGGAAAGCGTGTAAAACGCTGAACACAGACCAAGCATAAAGACAGGAAGAAGGTTAACTGAACGGTGCAAAAAAGCAAAATAGAAACAGTGAACGGTCGAAGAACAAGAAGTGCAATAAAGAGCAGCCTGCAACAGCAACGGCTTCGTGGGTAAATTAGGCTGCCAACCGGGCGAGCCGTATTCTAAACTAATATGAGTCGTACCGATGCAAGTAAACGTGATGAATAGTGACAGCAGGCGATATACCACATAGATATCTCATAGAAATAAAAAACAACAAATAAAAGGGTGTGAACTATGTTACAACACAGAAATTAAAGAGTCAAACCGGTAAAATACAGGGAGAGAAAGGATATTTACAATTTGTACAGAAACCGGATGGCAGTTATAAGAGTCGAGGGACATGAAAGGGAAGCAGTGGTTGGGAAGGGAGTGAGACAGGGTTGTAGCCTCTACCCGATGTTATTCAATCTGTATATTGAGCAAGCAATAAACGAGACAAAAGAAAAATTCGGAGTAGGTATTAAAATCCATGGAGAAGAAATAAAAACTTTGAGGTTCGCCGATGACATTGTAATTCTGTTAGAGACAGCAAAGGACTTGGAAGAGCAGTTGAACGGAATGGATAGCGTCTTGAAGGGAGGATATAAGATGAACATCAACAAAAGCAAAACGAGGATAATGGAATGTAGTCGAATTAAGTCGGGTTATGCTGAGGGTATCAGATTAGGAAATGAGACACTTAAAGTAGTAAAGGAGTTTTGCTATTTGGGGAGCAAAATAACTGATGATGGTCGAAGTAGAGAGGATATGAAATGTAGACTGGCAGTGGCAAGGAAAGCGTTTCTGAAGAAGAGAAATTTGTTAACATCGAGTATAGATTTAAGTGTCAGGAAGACGTTTCTGAAAGTATTTTTATGGAGTGTAGCCATGTATGGAAGTGAAACATGGACGATAAATAGTTTAGATAAGAAGAGAATAGAAGCTTTCGAAATGTGGTGCTACAGAAGAATGCTGAAGATGAGATGGGTAGATCACGTAACTAATGAGGAGGTATTGAATAGAATTGGAGAGAAGAGAAATTTGTAGCAGAGCTTGACTAGAAGAAGGGATCCATTGGTAGGACATGTTCTGAGGCATCAAGGGATCACCAATTTAGTATTGAAGGGCAGCGTGTAGGGTAAAAATCGTAGAGGGACACCAAGAGATGAATACACTAAATAGATTCAGAAGTATGTAGGTTGCAGTAGGTACTGGGAGATGAAGAAGCTTGCACAGGATAGAGTAGCATGGAGAGCTGCATCAAACCAGTCTCTGGAGTGAAGATCACAACAACAACCACCTTACAAAACGGAAAGCAACTTCAAAAACGATAAAAACATATGTTTTGAGAGAGCACAGAGAAACTGTGTGATTGTGAAACTAGTACGTTCAGTTAATGTGACGAACTATTAAGTTTTCAAAATTTCCTTGGGAGTGATCACATTCACCTTCGTACGAACACCTATTATATCGGACAAGGAGGCAATCTCACTGATTTACCAGTCGTGCAAGTTAAATTGTTCGGTAAGAGATTCCTCTCATATGACACTCTTACTGTCACTAATGCTGTGTAGGACACAACAGACGTGTTTTCCAGTGGAGGATTCGGTTGGCGTATCAGGCTGTCATGAAACGTTTGGGGTTCCCATTCGAAACCCCGCTCCTTTCGGCTGCCAGTAGAGGCTAGTAGAGTAATTATGCAGACTCAATTGTCATTACACCTCGCTGTTGCAAACGGACGTTACATCACGGCACAGACACAAATTTGAATAAAGCGAACAGCGAAAAAGCAAATAAATAAACAGGCATCAGGGAGGTTTGAACACGGATCGCCTGCTAGGCAGTCTAATACCATAACCACTTTCTTTTTTTTTTTTTTTTTTTTTTTCTTGCTGCTCTCATTTTGTTCGTAACGTTCGTTGTATATGTGCGGGGCGGACGTCACATGACACGTGTTAAAGTTTATCGTTGATTCGTTCACTCAGTTTTTTCTTATTACAGAGGGCAGCTAACCTTCTCACCGAACACGCTTTTTTTTAAAAAAAAATCTCATTTTGTTCGTTTTTGCTCGTTGTACCTGCTCGTAGCGGACGCCGCAAGACACCCGCTTCAGTTCGTCGTTGATCCATTAACTCAGTTTCTTTTATTACAGGGGGCAGCGAACCTCCTGACCGAAAACTGAGAACCGTGCCAGCAATTTTAACCACGACGCTATTTCTCTTTCCGCATGCTCTGTATTGCACATGTCCTTCTTGGACCGTTCACTGTTTCTATTTTACTTTTTTTTTTTCCAGTCCAGTCCACACCTTCTTCTTGTTTTCATGCTTGATCTGCATTAAGTTTCCGGCGGGCTGCGCACTGGGCCCTGTTACCACATCTGACAAGGGAACCTCCCCATCGCATCCCCCTCAGATTTAGTTATGAGTTGGCACAGTGGATAGCCCTTGAAAAACTGAACACAGATCAATTGAGAAAACAGGAAGAAGTTGTGTGGAACTGTCAAAAAATAAGCAGAATATACAAACTGATTAGTTCATGGGTAGATAGGCAACATGAAGGACACAAAGATCGCAGGAGCGCCGTGGTCTCGTGGTAACGTGCGCAGCTGCGGAATGAAAGGTCCTAGGTTCAGATCTTCCATCGAGTGAAAAGTTTAATTTTTTATTTTCAATTTATGTGACAAACTCTTATGTTTTCATCACTTTTTTGGGAGTGATTATCACATCCACAAGAAAACCTAAATCGGGCAAGGTAGAAGAATCTTTTTACCCATTCGCCAAGTGTACAAGTTAAGTGGGTCGACAACATATTCCTGTCATGTGACGCACATGCCGTCACCAGTGTCGTATAGAATATATCAGATGTGTTTTCCTGTGGAGGAATCGGTTGACCTATGACCTTGCGATAAAATGTTTTCGGTTCCGATTGAAGAGGCACGTCCTTTCGTCTACTAATCGCACGGTTTTGCGATGCGGTCGCAAAACCCAGACACTAAACTTATTACAGTGAAATGAGACGTCAATGAACGAGCAGACAGATAATAACTATGCAAAAATAAAGAAAGTAAAATTTTCACTCGTAGGAAGACTTGAACCAAAGACCTCTCCTTCTGCACGGGACCACGGCACTTCTGACCTCACATTTTCCTTGATGTTGCCTATGTTGCCCATGGACTACTCAGTTTGTATATTTTGCTTATTTTTTCACAGTTCCACACAACTTCTTCCTGTTTTCTCAATTGATCTGTGTTCAGTTTATCAAGGCCTATCCACTGTGCCAAGTTATAACTAAATCTGAGGGGGGTGCGATGGGGAGGTTCCCTTGTGAGGGGAAGAGGAATGGGGGGGGGGGGGGGGGGTTGCTTTGGGGAGTTTCCCTTGTTAGTGTCGGAATCTTAATGGTCAGCATCGTAGTTGGAAAAATCAGTGAAAACGTAAGTTTGAGTCAGACCTGGGGGCCTGCTCAGATAGCTTAATGACTGAGTCGCGTGCTCACGATGACCGGGAGGTCTCGGTTCGATACCTGATTTCGGACACGTTTCTTGTCAGTCGCGACACACTCGTCAGACTGTTTAGGAGTGGAGTTTTCCTCACGAGGGCCGCGGTGCGTTGTTACAGCAGCACAGTTCCGGCCCGCTACGACGGAGCAGACAGGCTGGCGGGCTGGCGGCTGGCGGGCTCCGAGCACAAAGCCGGCGGGCGGCGCTGCGCGCTCGTCCGGACTTCCTCCGGCTGAGCCCGGCTGCGCCGCGAAATGGGGCACCCAGCAGCGGCAGCAGCAGCGGCAGCAGCGCGTGAGGGGCCGCCAGGCACACACACACACACACACGCAGCAGGCGGAGGGCTGAGAGCCGTCAAGGGACCCGCGGCCGAAATACGAATCACGAATGTCGAAGAGTAACAGTGCTGTAATCATAACCTCCACTACCACACTCCGTAAAGCCGTCGGCACACGGACCGTGCATCCGAACGTTGAGCGTTGAGCGTGCCGAGTTTCTGACGTCATAGCGTGGAATAGCACGATCGGGAGTCTTTCCGAACGTGCAGAGCAATATCTGGCATGTCAGATATTCTGAGCGTGCGTCTGAGCGTTGACCAATGAGATGGCACAGCGCCACCTACGTCACACGCACGCCGTCTCCCATCAGTACAGAGTTGTGAGGCACCATATTGGCGTTCATTTCAAACCTATATGTATATATGCCGTTTGTGAGCACCAGCAAATTGAGAATCACTGAAAAACCCGTTGTTAGTTGTGTGATTCGTTCCAATAAAATTGTGAGGAACATCGTATTCGTGGCAAAAGAATTATTGTAACCTGCGTATTATGAGAGTAGGCTATTTGAAGGCAGCGACACACTGAAGATCCACCAAAAACGCATTGTTCTTGGTACAATTTGTTATAATTAAATTTCAATTAGTAACATAATTATCTACGATTAACGGTTTTAGCAAGCCGTAATACAATATGATTAAGTACGCCAAGGGGCTTAGGGGTTTAGCGTAATGGTTAGCGTCTCTGTGAAGCTGTTTTTGTTGGGGTGGTGGTTCGCGTCTTAACACTACAAAAAATTTTTTCCCTAACATTCGCATTATTAGGTTCTGATACTTTATTATTAGTTAAATATAAGTATACGCTATAATATTTGATGTTATCTAAATATAAGTTCAACTTTTTTTGAGGGGTGACTTTGTTCGATTGGCTTAATCTACAGGACAGCTTGCGCTACTTGCATGAAGTTATTTTGTTCCTTTTTCTTTTACGCTTCGTAATTCACATGTTGCAAGGATTCTGCTACTGGGTAGGAACAGTAATCAAGTCAGCCTGAACCTGGAGTTTTACTAAAATGTGGGAATGATGAAATAATGTTTATCCGTATGCAGAGAAGTATTCCAACTTGTACCTCGCTGTTTGTAATGGAACTGTTATAAGCCTGTGTCCTTATTGATTGGACATGCTACTTTCCTTTTCGTGGACGATGGAGAAAATGTGCGTTTTAATAGAGCTAACGTGGGAATTTTACGCACGCCAGTTGAGTAAATAGTGTGATTTACGAGCTACTAGAAACAACTGCCGCTGGAGTGCGTTGCGATCGCATATACCACGTTGGGGCCCACGTACCATATGCACAAGTCGCATCGCTCCTGAGCGTTCAGCAGCACGTTGAACTTCGCACGCTCAACGTTAACGTTCGACAGCACGGTCTGTGTGCCGACGGCTTAAGTCTTTGTACAGCACATGGCAATGGGCAGCTAGTACCAGTGTTTCCCGCAGCCTGTCCTATTCCAACGTGTGTGAAATGTGACAACAGTGACTGTCAGTACGCGTCTGTACCCACTCGAGTTTCTTTTATCGTATGTCTGCCTATGGTCCTTATGCAATGGCCGCGCAGGACAGCCGCGCGGTCTTGGTCGGCTTGTCACGGTCCCCCCGTCGGAGGTTGGAGTCCTCCCTAGGGCATGGGTGTGTCTGTGTTGTCCTTAGCGTAAGTTAGTTTAAGTTAGATTAAGTAGTGTATTAGCTTAAGGAAGTATGGCCTCAGCAGTTTGGTCCCATAAGACCTGACCACAAATTTCCATATGTTCCTGTTGCATGGTAGTCTTTCATGGAGCTGAAAGTAATTCCTTGCAACGAAGATGATCATACACTGCATCCCAATTCGTTCACCAAGCGAGGTGTTTAGCACACTGGTGGACTCGCATTCGGGAGGACGACGGTTCAATCGCGCTCCAGGCCATCCTGATTTAGGTTTTCCGCAGTTTCCCTAAATCGCTCCAGGCAAATGCCGGGATGGTTCCTTTGACAGGGCACGGCCGACTTCCTACCCCGTCCTTCCCTAATCCGATGAGACCGATGACCTCGCTGTTTGGTCTCTTCCCCCAAAACAACCCAACCCAACCCGGTTCGTTCTTCTTCGCCAACTTGCAGTAGGGGCTCCTATCCTGTGATTTTGCTGATGGTGGACTTCCTGGCTGCAAGAGAGAAGGTATATCCTTCCTACCACCGTTAGTACAATGAAAATTAACAAGTTTTTTGCTGATGGTACGCTTCCTGTTTGCAGGAGATAAGGTATATCCTTCCTGCTACCGTTACCCAATACAATAAATACTAAAGAGTTATATTTATCAGAGAAAAGCAAGGCAATGTACTTTATTATCGCCTTTGGCGATGAGAAAATAGGTGATGTCGACCTACACACACACACACACACACACACACACACAGGCGCATTTTACAGAAAACCTAGAAACAGCACATTGCTCTATTCCAGTTACTCACCCCAAGAGGATGACCGAAGTGCACAAGATGAAGCTCGCAGCGGGAGAAGGTAAAACCGGACTCAGTAACGACTGCACGACTCACCATTGTAATGGTACTTTATTTACGTGATCATTATGGCACTCCAACCCCAGTTCTCGATACCAAGTAATATCGAACTACTTTCCTGCGAAGTAACAGACATATTTTTGTGACTATTCACATTTGGTTCTATTAATGTGTAGGTACTCCGACGTATCTATATATTACAGTGATATGGCTCTTGTGTGTATTCATTTCTGTGAGACTGTCATAATCTTTGACTTACTTGTAATCGTTTTGGGTGAATGCGCACAGAGAGCAGTCTCTGCTTCACTTTGCAGAAGTTATGTCGTTATTTCGCTTTGTAAAAGAACAGTCAAGTCTTGTGTTTGGTTAAAGTGGAAATTAAATATGTCAAGATTGATACAAAACTGTTTCCTTGATGATGTGATAATTAAGAAGAAGTATATGTGAATTTACACGAAGTTTTTAAAGATGTGGATCGTGAACACCAAGTCAAAAATTATTTCTACCATGCCATTGTTCCGATCTGGAATTGTTTTATCATAAAGAATTTCCTGAAAAACGCATTTGTTAGGTCTTCAAATATTGCTAAAATACGGATCCGGACCTTCTAGCAGCCAGAGTGGAATCACCCTAGAATCAACAAGATGAGCCATAACAACTTCGACGAAATCTACGTGGGAATCCATTCAAGATAAGTACCAAATCAACTTTTTTTACAGTGACCTCATTATTTACATTCTGACGATACCATCCACAGTGAATAACTTTGTTGTTGCCCTACAAAGCGAACGCATGCTGCGTGAGCAACATTATTAATCTGACTTGTAATCTACTTTGTTAGTGGTGGTATTGTTAGACCTTACAAAAACGAGGCACTTGCGATATGGAAAAGCAAGCGCTGCATCTGTCTGTCTACGTACGTTGGCGAGTGAGAGATAGGTGTCCCCCCCCCCTCCCTGCCCCCCCTCCCCCTTTCCCCGCTTAACCAAGGCCAAATCCACAGCTTCTAATGTGTGGCCATGCAGAACAATAAAAGAATTCCGCAATAATCTAAAGTCAAATTAAATGTTTAAATAAGGCTAGCTCACTAGGCCACATTATGTATAACTATGTCAGTATGTAGTACTCGTTTCCTGAAAAACCGACTTTTTACGAAATTTCAAAACCGCGTAATATTGAAAGTAGAAAGCTATGCTTCAGGATTTACGTTCAGTTTATAGGAACTTCCTGTAGACGTTTTCATGAAGAGAGCTACATGAAGAGGTTTTCTTGAGGCTATCTGTTTTACTTCTTCGGTCATTAGATAAAAACTGATTATCGGACCAAAAATTGTAAAAACGAGCTAGATTAACTGAGCTTCATAATTGAGACACAAAGATAAAGTGGCAATACTATATTTAACATTATATAACGATGGAGCTGTATCAATTTCCAGGATGATACTGTAATTGGATGAACTCTCTCGAAACACTTTTTCTGTCCTTATTCGCAACATTACTTATACCTTAATTAAACGGGCGATCAAGGTCGCGCTTAATGGAACGAAAGTAGGACTGTGGGACAGTTTAGTAAGGCGACCAGCTGTTCTGGTAATTCACAGTTATAACGTTTAATTGGCTGATTAAAGAATGGTACTTCAGGGATAACCCATTTCAATTGTTACCCATAAATGGATTCGTTATAGGCCACCCACTCATTCCTCCAGTTAGCAGTACCCTACTACGCTTTCTCTGCATCTTTTTAATAGAAGACGGTAGCTGCAGTCTCTCTCATCTGTTTTTAAAATGAAGCGCAACAAATGCTATTTCCACATCCATTGATTTTTGTATCGAATATGGGGTATTTAAATGTCATGGAAACATGAATGTCAACAAAAGTAAAACAAGAACACTGTAGTCGAACTGAATCAGGCAATGCCAAGGGCATTACAGCAGGAAACGAGAAACCAAGATTAGTATATGAGTTTTGCTATTTGGGCAGCAAAATTATCGACTTTGGCCTAATTAGAGAGGATCGAATATAAATTTGAGTGTTAAGAAGTCTTTTTTGGAAGTGTTTGTCTGGAATGTTATCATGTATCGGAAGTGAGTTGTGCACGATAAACAGTTCAGACAAGAAGACTAGAAGCTTTCGAAACGAAGAGCTATAGAAGAATGTTGAAGATTCAGTTGATAGATCGAATAATTAGTGAGGTGGAATTGAAATGAACTGGGTAGAAAACTAATTTGTAAAAAAAAAGAAATTAGCTAAAGAAATGATTAGTTGACGGAACACGTATTGAGGTATAAACGATTCGTCAATTTGCTAATGTAGGAAAGTGTTGGGCGTAAAAGCGTACCGAGACTTGACCACACTAAGCAGCACAAAATAAATGGAAGCTGCAGCAGTAATGCAGAGATGAACAGGACAGACAGAGTGCAGACCTGCATCATACCAGCATTCTCACTGAAAATCACGAATTCAACAATAGCTGGGGCTGAGAGGAAGAGATGAGTCTAACGTCACCCATCTTGGACTGACACAGCCGTTGCTGTTTGGTGTGGGCTGCACTTAGCCCTCGTAATCCCAGCAGAGTGCTTCTAAATTCATTCTTCGTTCAAGACGTCATCATATGTTTGCAAAACACGTTAGGTGTGCTTTGTAATATATCACAATAGAATTTTCTTCACACATGCACTGCTTTCTGCCTGAATGAAAATGAAATCTCTAAGTACAGGGTTATTACAAATGATTGAAGCGATTTCACAGCTCTACAATAACTTTATTATTTGAGATATTTTCACAATGCTTTGCACACACATACAAAAACTCAAAAAGTTTTTTTAGGCATTCACAAATGTTCGATATGTGCCCCTTTAGTGATTCGGCAGACATCAAGCCGATAATCAAGTTCCTCCCACACTCGGCGCAGCATGTCCCCATCAATGAGTTCGAAAGCATTGTTGATGCGAGCTCGCAGTTCTGGCATGTTTCTTGGTAGAGGACGTTTAAACACTGAATCTTTCACATCACTATGCGTGAAACTTGCCCGCACGCGTTCAACCGTTTCTTCGCTCACTGCAGGCCGACCCGTTGATTTCCCCTTACAAAGGCATCCAGAAGCTTTAAACTGCTCATACCATCGCCGAATGGAGTTAGCAGTTGGTGGATCTTTGTTGATCTTCGTCCTGAAGTGTCGTTGCACTGTTATGACTGACTGATGTCAGTGCATTTGAAGCATGACATACGCTTTCTCGGCTCCTGTCGCCATTTTGTCTCACTGCGCTCTCGAGCGCTCTGGCGGCAGAAACCTGAAGTGCGGCTTCAGCCGAACAAAACTTTATGAGTTTTTCTACGTATCTGCAGTGTGTCATGACCACATGTCAATGAATGGAGCTACAGTGAATTTATGAAATCGCTTCAATCATTTGTAATAGCCCTGTATTTCATTTGACTACCCTACTCCAGTCTCCTTGCGTTAATTCAGTGCAACAACGCAAGTTTATAATTAGCCTTGTAGTTAGGTATTATTGAGTATTTTTAACGAATTCACTACCTCGAGTGGCTGAAGTTCGCATATACTTACAGTCGTACAGGGACTACTATGTACTGTAGACAACAGAATCAGCAGCGAACAATGGTTTCAGTATCGAGAGCGGTCCAAGTAAGCTTTCTTGAGACACACGTACATTAAGTGGCGCATCTATAGACATTGACGAACAGTAAACCCCCACACAGGAGAGACGGATTGCTTTGTAAATCGCACAGAGGTGGGCAAATCCCTTGGCAATCCCAAGCAATCTGACGGACTGCACATCAGACTCGTGAATGCAATATGGCTGACTGGCTGGCTGCCAGCGATGTGAGACAATACGGCCGCGACTCATTTGTCCAGTTTCTAAGCATGGTTGTATATTTTTGTTTCGTTTCGCTTTGGCTACGTTGAGTAAGACCGTTGGAAATTAATAGTTTTCAGGGACTATTAATTGCAGTGTGTTTCGTTTCGGTTTGGCCAAGTTGAGTAAGAACTTTACGTTAGAATTTAGAGTTTTTGAGGGACTATTGACCACTGTGAAAAGTGAAGTTGAGGCCATCATTGCCATTTATATTAAGAAGTAATAAAAATGTGTTGACAGGAATAGTCTCTTTGAAATCCTGAAGGCAGCAGGGGTAAAATACCGGGAGCGAAATGCTATTTACAACTTATACAGAAAACAGGCGGCAGTTACAATAGTCGAGGGGCATGAAAAGGAAGCAGTTGTTGAGAAGACGTGAGACAGGGTTATAGCCTATCCCAGATGTTATTCAATCTGAACATTGAACAAGCAGTAAAGGAAATCAAACAAAAATGTGGAGTAGGAACTGAAGTTCACGGAAAACAAATAACACCTTTGAGGTTTGCCGATGACATTGTAATTCTGCCAGAGACAGGAAAGGATTATCATTGATTTATGGGCCGGCCGGAGTGACCGAGCGGTTCTAGGCGCTACAGTCTGGAACCGCGCGACCGCTACGGTCACGGGTCGAATCCTGCCTCGAGCATTGATGTGTGTGTTGTCCTTAGGTTTAAGTAGTTCTACGTTCTAGGGGACTGGTGACCTCAGAAGTTAAGTCCCATTAAGTCCCATAGTGCTCAGAGCCATTTGAACCACTGATTTATGTTTGTTGTTTTGATCCATAATTTATGATCATAAGATTGTTACCTTAGGGATAACAGCGTAATTGTTTTCGAGAGCTCATGTCGACAAAAAGCAGACTGCGACCTTGATGTTGGATTATGAAAAACTTCGGGTGCAGGAACCCGAAGAACTGTTGAAGGAATGGACAGTCTCTTGAAAAGAGGATGTAAGATGAACATCAAGAAAAGCAAAAGAATAATAATGGAATATAGTAGAAATAAACTAGGCGATTTTGGGGACCAGTAAATGAGTTTTGCTATTTGGTCAGCAAAATTGCTGATGATGGCCGAATTAGGGAGGATATAAAATGTAGCCTGGCAATGGCAAGAAATCATTTCTAAGGAAGAGAAATTGATTAAAATCGAATATAAATTTAAGTGTTGGGAAATCTTTTCCGGAAGTATTTGCCATGTATGGAAGTGAAATATGGACGATGAACAGTTGAGACACGAAGAAAATTGGTTCAAATGGCTCTGATCACTATGGGACTTAACATCTGTGATCATCCGTCCCCTAGAACTTAGAACTACTTAAACCTAACTAACCTAAGGACATCACACACATCCATGCCCGAGGCAGGATTCAAACCTGCGACCGTAGCGGTCACGCGGTTCCAGACTGAAGCGCCTAGAACCGCACGACCACACCGGCTGGCTAGACAAGAAGACAATAGAAGCTTCTGAAGAAGAATGTTGAAGATTAGATGGGTAGATACGTAACTAATGAGGAGAAATTTGTGGCATAACTTGACCAAAAGAAGAAATCGGTTAACAGGACACATTCTGATACATCAGGGGATCACCATTTTAGTATTGGAGGGAAGCGTGCTAGGAAAAAATCGTAGAGGTAGACCGAGAGATGAATGCAGTAAGCGCGTTCAGAAGGATGTAGGTTGCAGTAGGTACTGGGAGGTGAAGAAGCTTGCACAGGGTATAGTAGCATGGAAAGCTGAATCAGTCTTCATACTGAAGACCACAACAACAACAACAATGCAAAACACACTCTACGATTTTGCAGTGATTAGCATTTTGAAGCTTGTGCTGTAGAAGCGGGATTGATGGGAGGTTCATCATAACAGTCATGATACACTGCGCTTTGCGATGCCACTATCCGAATGTACTGTAATATTTTTAGACCATGCGGCACCAGACGTCTAGAAAGCGGCTATCGCGTGTAATAAGCCTGAATAGCTTTGCTGTGTAGCTCAGACTACTAAACAGAATTACTGAATAAATATTGGCGATGGTGTACAAGAAATCGAATGTTAAATGAATTATGATTTTCATTAACAAAAATAACCTCTTTGAAGTGACTGAACAGAATGCACTAACTGGTGTACGTTAATCACGCCTAGCAGGCGAACAACATTTACGTAACACAATATACACACACATGATAAACACTTGAACTTGCTGTAAGTTAGATTGATCTACACCGACTGTCAGTAATGATTTTAACGTTACTGAATTTGCATTGTACTGAAGGTACAATGAGTACTGTGGTGGCAATAAATTCTTTAATTGAATAATCAATGAACACTATAGAACTGATGGTTACTAGATATGTTAAAAACATTACTTTAGAATCATTTTGTTCCAATGAAACTGAATGAGTTTTTACGTTGATAATGTCCTGGCACACATCGAGTTGAACTGTAATTAATGTGGCACAGTACCTGGCGTCTTCTGTCAGTTGTATAATCCGGCGTTTGTTGGAAATTTTCGGCGTTAACTCCGACTATATCCTCTTGTTGCATTAATACGCCGATACTCACGTAATATAGCCTTCTTACTGGTATTGCTACACACACAGTGATGGATTTGGGATAATAATGAACTATTTTCTGTAAATAACTAATGACACACGTGGAATGCACTTTTAATCACAAACTTATTATTTCACTCAGACATTACACTGTAGAGAACTTGACTTGATAAATACATAAACTGGTTCGCTACGGATAAATGTACTTGCTATGGCGGCGGTATAAAATGCACTGTCCATAAAAACACTGTCGTACGATAACTTCTAGTTCGTTGCTTGTGCTGGCGTGAGCTCATCAATGGATCTCATATGGTAGTAAGATCACATTGCAATATTAGCTGCAGACACTGGTCACTTCATACCTTGCTGCTGGTCGCTGCAGTCCGTTGTAAATTACGCAGACTTCCACAAGGCGTGCCATATGCTTTTTGAGCGGGAACAGCAACTATGTCGCTCACAAGCCATCTCCGTCGAAATGTTGCATCCTGCAAGCCTTATTGTCCATTTGACTTGCTGACACACCATAAATCCAGTTCGTGTCTGTTGTAAGCTCACTTTTGTCTATAAGCGACGTTACCGTAGTGTGCTAAAACCGTCACTTTCGCGCCACGTAATCTCTGTTCTGCTTCTGAACAGTTCTAGCACACATCTCTCTCTACTGTCAAATTCACGCGCCAACCTGCATTGTCCGCGTTCTCGGGGATTTCCCTCACATGTAAACATTAATTTACTCTATGCCAAGTTCTCTATTAACAAAGGGACATACCATAACATTACCATATTCAATTACAGTCATTATATATATATATATATATATATATATATATATATATATATATAACTAATATTAAATTAATATTTTTACTATACGTAATAATATTATCCTAGTTTAATGCTTCTTTATTTTGTCGTCCGGGTGCAGCACTATTCAGATACTGTCTTACTTAAGGCGATATTTCATTTGACTGCCACCAGGCGGAATCATCCGTGCTTTTGTTTGCGCAACTATCCAACAGATGGCATGAGCGTTCACTTATTCAACTGCTGCGCCTTGGCTATGTTTCGTTGTGGCATTATAGCTTCATCTCACGATTTTGAGTTATTTACGAAACAATTAGACGTATTATTAAAGTTTTTATGTTATAAACAGAATGACATACCGGTACCGTAATATTAAGTGGACACTTTAAATGTTCAAGACAAATCTATTGAACAGATATAGTCAAGTTCTTAACACAATTTGTAACGAGAGTTATGTAATCAGTAGTTCACAACATTTCTATAGACACATTGAGACTGCAAACAAATTGTGTAATTAATTCCAATTAAACTGTAAGACTAATGAATGAAAAAGGAATTGAGGATTAATAAACAGAAAGCCAGCTGTATTAGCACACTGGAAAGATGTACACAACTCACTTGACGTTAGTAAAAAATGTAATAGATTCTGTAAAGTAACCTACAGTTACCAAGAAAAGAGTTTCGAAACAAGGTTAATAAATTGCTGAACCGAGTACCGGCTCGTATCGGTAAGTTGCGAGTGCGCCAGAGACAAAGCTACTTCGTCACTGGTTGACGGATACCGTGGCATCTCGCCAGGGTTCACGAAGAGGCGAAGAAATGAACATAACCGCCAAGCATGCCACAGCCAGTCCGTTTGCCTTAGTAGTTGTAGCTTCATCTCAGCTGGTAAGCGGCAGGGTGTGCATCGGATGTTTTGTAACAGGCTCAAATGGCTCTGAGCACTATGCGAAATGCGTTTTCGTTAAATACAAAAATATGTTTATCAATAATAGTATTCAATGTCTACAAATAAAAAAGAATATTATTCTGTATGTAGTGATTCGCGTATTTCTACCATATTTTGATTCATTGTGAATATTCGTATTCCCATACGAAAAGTACTTCTGAATAAATGTAATGTTGTTTTCATTATTTCAAGTAGTATTTCGGTTTGTTAATTAACTTAAAAAATGTAATAAAACTAAACAAAATGCGACTAGCGAGAGTCGAAGCAGAGATTTGGAGGCATTACGTGTTGGGAACATCACAAGGCATGTACTTGCCATATTCTGAAGCTCTTTGTTGCATTTTTCCTACCTGTAACACGGCGTTCTCAGTTGGTACAGAGCACAGCTGGCATTACATGCGCCGTCTCCACTCAGAGACGTCAGCATCCCGCGAAGTCTGCCTCAGAGGATATGGAAATATCGTCGTTGGAACACTGATTGTTGTTACCTGAGCGGAGTGTCCCTGGTGTAACCGGCTAAACTGCGGACTGGCGGGAAGCTGGCTTCATTATGCTGTCCGGAAACTTCCGCGACTCGGTCTCCGGCCTGAGTGGAGCACGCACAGGCGGTTCAAACGAGGCATTGTTCCAGCATCTCCAGCGAGTCCTCAGTCGCTTGCAACAGCACGTTCCAGCAACGCAGCCGAACAACGCAGATGCTCCCTTTAATGCTCACTAACCTTAGAAGAGCTTCTCATTTTGTTACGCCTGTTTTATGCGGTGAGTATTAACTGATGAATGCCTTAAACCGTAGTCGGCTCGGAAAAGTTCTGGTCAATTTAATCAGGCAGTAGTAAGAAACACCACGCGACTCCCCCTTGTAATGGGATATTTTGATTTAATATCGAAGCTATATTACAGGTGGCTCATTTGAGGCAGGACAGTATGATTGTACTACAAGGGTGCTCGGCGGTAATATGTTAATATATACATTCAACGGTAAGGCAGACATATTGTTGTTTAGGAGACCATTAGCTGTCTTTTCAAGATAGAGATGTAGTTTAGTTCTCATTGTGAGGGAGATTTTTTTCAGAGTGGTGCTCCTGCTACCGTAATGGATTTTGAGCAATCATCTGTGCGATGTAGTTGGACGGAGAGGTTTTTGCTGAGATGGGAACGAGCGTTTCTCCTGTGTGTTAGTGGGTTGAGGAGAGATTGATAGAACGTTGCATCAGAAACAGTGTCCGGAGATCTCTGCAGATGTCGCTGCCTTCCCAGGACACACGTATATTATGTGGGGAAAAGTCGCCAAAAAAACGAACTTCACGTAACATGATGCCCAAGTGTTCTTCACCAACTCCAAGCGCAGTTAGCTTTCCTGAGAAATACGTTTTATGATAATATCGCTGTAATCAAGGATTATTAGGACAGGCGTTTGTACAATTTTATTTTCCACTCCAAAAGAACGAAATTTTTACATTTCCCCACGTCCTGTAGGAATCTGGTGACATCCTGCTAGCTGAAGCAGTGTGTTCATCCCATTTTACTTTGCATCTAATACTACTCCGAAACTCCTAGCTAAGGGAAAGACATTAATACTTCTCCTATTTAGGAATAAAAGGAAGATGGGAGAGATTCCTGGAATTTTGTACTAATGATTCTAGAAATACCCACCAGACACTATTGGATTTTTGATGATTGAACTTTAACCCTAAATGATGCGTGCCTTTGTTCATGACGGAACTCAGTACTTATATTCTCGATACCTGCCTGTATATTGATTGGTTCTGTCCTTAAATACAGCTAAAGGAAATTAATATACAAGTATTTATTGTGGGGTTGAAGTGATGACACGTCACTGAGGTATGACGGCGTGCAAAAAAGTAACGCACCTGAATTTTTTATGTGAAAATTCTTAAGGCTTTTTAACTAAAGCAAGCATTATTAATATTCAACATCTTTATTCTTTAAATTTACAGATTTATTTCTCAACATAGTCGCCCTGAAGACGAACACATTTCTCCCAACGAGAGACCAGTTAGTCGATGTCACGTTACATACATCCATTCTAAATTTGGAGCTCTCTAACGAAAGAGGGTAGCAGCTTGCGTCAGTGAAGCGGGAACGTCGACCGAGTAATATGCATACCTCAACCGATATTGAGGACAGATTAAAAAATTCGGAGGTATTACTTTGCAGCACGTCCTCTCACAACGAGAGGAATATCAGATCTAATACCGAAATGTGTGGGATGCTGGAAACTGTCTACCTGCATTTCGACACGGTAGTCCCACTACAATTGGCGGAACTTTTGGTTTCAGCGCAACCACTGTATTGCACGTTGAGAGAAATTTATTCTGCTAAGTCTGGCAAGTAACATGTCGAAATCAACTGTATCAAATGCGATGGTAAAATGTGAAAAGCATGTTATAGTATCCTCTTGTCCGTCAGTGTTTAGTTTCAGGTCGTCTGTTGTTTTTGTTAAGGCAGATGGTACGTTGCAACGTCTGTAAACGCCTAACAGATACTGTTAGGAGTTTATTCGTCATCAAGCAGGCAGTAAACTGGTCATTTACTATGGATTCTAAGCCTTAGAAATCGCCAGCAAAATACAGACGGGGAGGTAATCACAGGATGCTGTGAGTTGACAAGTCCCTGTTTCCATGCCGCAGAGAAAACAGTTGTGGTGAAATAATAGTAAAAGATATCTGTTATAATGCTAGTCGTGGTTCATTAATAAACTTGATCATTTCATTGTAATGCTATCATGTCCAATAGATACTAATTTGATGTGTGTGGTGGTCCTTTTGTGGGTATTGTCAGCATCTTGCATAAAAAGATTTTTTAAGCACGGTCTTGTACACCGGTCAGATTATTCGTAAGAGACATTTTTGTTTGCCATTCAACAGTGGCTGCCGCTAAAATGAAGTGCTGGTTCAATTCCCCGACAGGGACGATAGGATCAGCGTATGTTTCCATAATACAGCTGCTCCGTGTCTGTCGTCGGTTAATGTATAGGTATATCATAGTTTAGCGTTTCTAAAAGAGTGAATAACTTTGTTCCGATTCTGCTTATAAGCAAAACGGTTTTCCAGAAGCAGGTCGTGGCTGGTATGCCAGATGTGTGACTTCTCTGAGTTTCAGAAATTGCTTGAACTCGTCCGTTAGATAAGACGCAGATTTTTTCTAAACTCTATTTTCCTTGGGCTATCATATTTGTGACACAGTAAAGTGACTATGCCAGTTACGTCCAGGAAAGATATGGAAGTCATCTTCCAAAGTATCTTTTGCTCCTTAACCACTAGTTACGACACGTTGATGGGTTTAAGAAGCTATATACAGTTAGCTCCTGTTCGTTTCTTGAAAATTGGCACGCATACTAGACGCCGATGTTTACATCAACATCCATACTTTACTAATGACTGAGAAGTGCGTGGCAGAGGGGGCTTCTCACTGCATCCGTTCTTACGGTTTCTTCCTGTTGCATTTGCGTGTGCGGGGCGTGAAGAATGAATGCTTAAATGCCTCTGGGTGTTCTGTAATCAGTATATTCTTCGAGATCCGTACGGGAGCGATATCCTAGATTCCATACGTCACGCGGTTCTTGAAACTTATTCAGTAGGCTTTCGGGGGCCAACAGTTTATGGTTTACATAATTAGTCTGATGTTCTCCTGTGACTCAGACAAACCAGTGACCATATGCGCTGCTCTTCTTACTATACGTTGAACACCCCCTGCTAGTACTGTTTGGTATGGCTGCCATGTACTTGAGAAATATTCTAGGATGGGTAGCATGAATGCTTTGTAAGCAAAGATCCTTCGTAGACTGATTACATTTCCCCAGTAATATGGTTACTTGAGGCAGAATAGAAAAACAGTCAACATTTTGCCTTTTCTGTAACACGCCATTTATTAACACTAACATAGGCCTGTCTTTTGTTGTTACTGATAGAACGTGTGGAGTGTTTGCAATGTAGTTCCTTCAAAGAATTTGTCTTCCGTTGTTACAGTATGAACACACCATGCGCTGAAGCAAGAATTGGTAAAGAGATATGAGTGGAAAAGTTTAGTCTCAAGCTAAAAACTGTTAAAGTAATCTTCTCAAACGGATAATGACTGAGATGAGAGGAGTTCATGTGAATGGGGTAAAATATCCAACGTTTAGTCAACGCAAAATAATATTATTATGGAGTTTGTTGTTGTTGTGGTCTTCAGTCCTGAGACTGGTTTGATGCAGCTCTCCATGCTACTCTATCCTGTGCAAGCTTTTTCATCTCCCAGTACCTACTGCAACCTACATCCTTCTGAATCTGCTTAGTGTATTCATCTCTTGGTCTCCCTCTACGATTTTTACCCTCCACGCTGTCCGCCAATACTAAATTGGTGATCCCTTGATGCCTCAGAACATGTCCTACCAACCGATCCCTTCTTCTGGTCAAGTTGTGCCACAAACTTCTCTTCTCCCCAATCCTATTCAATACTTCCTCATTAGTTATGTGATCTACCCATCTAATCTTCAGCATTCTTCTGTAGCACCACATTTCGAAAGCTTGTATTCTCTTCTTGTCCAAACTATTTATCGTCCACGTTTCACTTCCATACATGGCTACACTCCATACGAATACTTTCAGAAATGACTTCCTGACACTTAAATCAATACTGGATGTTAACAAATTTCTCTTCTTCAGAAACGCTTTCCTTGCCATTGCCAGCCTACATTTTATATCCTCTCTACTTCGACCATCATCAGTTATTTTGCTCCCCAAATAGCAAAACTCCTTTACTACTTTAAGTGCCTCATTTCCTAATCTAATTCCCTCAGCATCACCCGACTTAATTAGACTACATTCCATTATCCTTGTTTTGCTTTTGTTGATGTTCATCTTATATCTTCCTTTCAAGACACTGTCCATTCCATTCAACTGCTCTTCCAAGTCCTTTGCTGTCTCTGACAGAATTACAATGTCATCGGCGAACCTCAAAGTTTTTATTTCTTCTCCATGAATTTTAATACCTACTCCGAATATTTCTTTTGTTTCCTTTACTGCTTGCTCAATATACAGATTGAACAACATCGGGGAGAGGCTACAACCCTGTCTTACTCCCTTCCCAACCACTGCTTCCCTTTCATGTCCCTCGACTCTTATAACTGCCATTTGGTTTCTGTACAAATTGTAAATAGCTTTTCGCTCCCTGTATTTTACCCCTGCCACCTTTAGAATTTGAAAGAGAGTATTCCAGTCAACATTGTCAAAAGCTTTCTCTAAGTCTACAAATGCTAGAAACGTAGGTTTGCCTTTCCTTAATCTTTCTTCTAAGATAAGTCGTAAGGTCAGTATTGCCTCACGTGTTCCAGTGTTTCTACGGAATCCAAACTGATCTTCCCCGAGGTTGGCTTCTACTAGTTTTTCCATTCGTCTGTAAAGAATTCGTGTTAGTATTTTGCAGCTGTGACTTATTAAGCTGATAGTTCGGTAATTTTCACATCTGTCAACACCTGCTTTCTTTGGGATTGGAATTATTATATTCTTCTTGAAGTCTGAGGGTATTTCGCCTGTTTCATACATCTTGCTCACCAGATGGTAGAGTTTTGTGAGGACTGGCTCTCCCATGGCCGTCAGTAGTTCCAATGGAATATTGTCTACTCCGGGGGCCTTGTTTCGACTCAGGTCTTTCAGTGCTCTGTCAAACTCTTCACGCAGTATCATATCTCCCATTTCATCTTCATCTACATCCTCTTCCATTTCCATAATATTGTCCTCAAGTACATCGCCCTTGTATAGACCCTCTATATACTCCTTCCACCTTTCTGCTTTCCCTTCTTTGCTTAGAACTGGGTTTCCATCTGAGCTCTTGATATTCATACAAGTCGTTCTCTTATCTCCAAAGGTCTCTTTAATTTTCCTGTAGGCGGTATCTATCTTACCCCTAGTGAGATAGGCCTCTACATCCTTACATTTGTCCTCTAGCCATCCCTGCTTAGCCATTTTGCACTTCCTGACGATCTCATTTTTGAGACGTTTGTATTCCTTTTTGCCTGTTTCACTTACTGCATTTTTATATTTTCTCCTTTCATCAATTAAATTCAATATTTCTTCTGTTACCCAAGGATTTCTACTAGCCCTCGTCTTTTTACCTACTTGATCCTCTGCTGCCTTCACTACTTCATCCCTCAAAGCTACCCATTCTTCTTCTACTGTATTTATTTCCCCCATTCCTGTCAATTGCTCCCTTATGCTCTCCCTGAATCTCTGTACAACCTCTGGTTCTTTTAGTTTATCCAGGTCCCATCTCCTTAAATTCCCACCTTTTTGCAGTTTCTTCAGTTTTAATCTACAGGTCATAACCAATAGATTGTGGTCAGAGTCCACATCTGCCCCTGGAAATGTCTTACAATTTAAAACCTGGTTCCTAAATCTCTGTCTTACCATTATATAATCTATCTGATACCTTTTAGTATCTCCAGGGTTCTTCCATGTATACAACCTTCTTTCATGATTCTTAAACCAAGTGTTAGTTATGATTATGTTGTGCTCTGTGCAAAATTCGACCAGGCGGCTTCCTCTTTCATTTCTGTCCCCCAATCCATATTCACCTACTATGTTTCCTTCTCTCCCTTTTCCTACACTCGAATTCCAGTCACCCATGACTATTAAATTTTCGTCTCCCTTCACAATCTGAATAATTTCTTTTATTTCATTTATTATGGAGTAGCTGTGACATTTTGCTTTTAACATATTTATGTTCTTTCTATGTAACTTACGATATCCTCTATCATATTTTGAAATCACTCAAGCGCAAAAAAGAAATACACAGACTGATATGCAAGAAACTCAACGCACATAGTTATGCAACGGTTAGAGTAAGGAGACAAGTGTAACAGACCAGTCGTAAGTCACCCGTGGCCCTTTAAAAGATTGAGACGTGATTAGAACGTGGCGACAGCATTCCAAAAAAGTTATCTGCAGCACTTGCGTAACTCTATTATTCAAACATGAAGAAAAGTTACACCCTCTTCTGGAGTTAGTTTTTATAGCCGTTCATTCTACTATAAGTTTTTGGTGTTCAAAGTGTCTGGTGATATACTGAGAAAACGAAGTTGTCAGAAACAGTTAATTCTTCTAGATCCAATTGAGCTACTTCGTAGCGTCTTGGTGAAATAGTTCTTTCATTATTGATCGCACCAATTTAACTGTCCGATAGTATGTTTTTTTTCTACTAGCCGTAGTGAGCAATTGACTCATAGCTTTCTGGAAGCCTAGAATGGCTAAATCCACGTGAGTAGCTCGGTACGTAGTTTTAGGGCTTTGTCAATTCCGTGATGTCTTAGAGGTTTCCCTCACTCAGAGAAGGAAGCGGTTTTCTTTTCTCTCTTGTCTTCTAGGTGAACTTGTCTTTTCATCATATAAAATTCTGACAATGTGGATAATTAAACACATGATACCAAATAACTCATTATCAGCCATATAGTCATTAAAAATATCTTAGCGGAGATACAGATTAATGAAAAACCATTTTAGAAAGACATTGGCAAAATTTAAAAGGAAATTGTAATTAAAGTAAAGGTAAAAGAAATAAAACTATGTAACATCGAAACAAAATTTCGCTCATTTCTATACTGTAGGCCCTTCCGTCTATTACATGATTAGGTGCAATCGTTCACAGCAGTTTGAATGGTGCTGCAGAGTTTGTTCTTCTGCACACCTGTATGAACTACTTCTATTCTACTTCCACCTTTCAAGTCTTGTCCTATCGACGATGATGCGTAGACATTAAGAGTTTTCGAGATAGTCAAACTCGATCGAATATATCTGGTAGTTAGGCTTGTTCCTCTTGTTGAAGCGGTGACATCTTTACGTCCTTACCAAAGCAGTTTAACAACTGTAAAATAAAACAGCTGTAACACACTGTACCATCGCCAGTTAGGCGCACCTGCTGCCGCTCAGACAAAGGCCTCGCCGTTGCGTGATGTGTTCTGCACCAGCTGCAGTTGCCGCCATTGTCTGTGTGTTCCCAGCTGTCGGCCCGTTCTGGTTTCAGTCACACCACTTCTCGCAACTGGTCCCGGGAAATCGATAACTCGACTATACAGCGTCGTAACAGTTATTATTAGCTTCTCTTGTCTATTAGGTTTTAAGCCAGGAGTCGTGGGACATTTCGTGTGGCATGGTTTGATTTCCTTCCCAGTCTTTTCATCTCCAAGTAGGAACTACACCCGACGTGCTCTGTATTTATTGTCTATATTCTCATCGCAGTCTTGCCTTTGTGGTGTAATTTCATAATCGATTATCGATGCAAAGTCGAACGTGACACCTAACAACAAACGCTTTGAACATAACCAAAAGTTTATATTAAATTATTTCCATTTTTCCCTATACACAAGACATTTGTATGACAACAGTACAATATTGCTGATCGTCTACTTGTTCAATTTACCATCAGTCATTCCAAATGTGTGTTTTAGGTCTTCTGAAAGAATTCTATGTTTACAATTTTGATACCAGTCTGATTCATCACCCCATATTTTGCTACCATGAATTGAGAGGATCAATTACAATTAATGGCTACAATGGTATGATAAGACTCGTAGGTGAAAAACACATTTGGCTAATATTAAAACTGTGTCGCCTATGAACGAAGGAAGCTGTTGCATGAAGTTGAAATTCAATTAAACCACTGTTTTGAAAAGTAACATTTATTCAACAACCCTGGGGGACAAAAGATCATGTTTCTTTCATACAATTGTAATTCAAACGTACTAGTTGAATTAATATAATAAAATTTAGATCATGAAATCAAATCCATCAAAACTTTGGAAATATACACATCAAAAAAAGTTTTGCATCACCTCGGTTCCGAGAGTTCCGGAATCTGTACAGAAAATTGGAATAGAGATCAACAGAAACATCATTTCCGCCATTTTTATTGCTCATGAAAACCACACATTCTATGTTGTACAGTACACCATATAGCGAGACCTTCTGAGGTGCCGTCACACCGGTACGTCTAATACCCAGTAGTACGTCCTCTTGCATTGATGCATGCCTGTATTCGTCGTGGAGCACTATCCACAAGTTCATCGAGGCACTGTTGGTCCAGATTGTCCCACTCCGCAACAGGGATTCGGCGTAGATCCCTCAGTGTGGTTGGTGGGTCACGTCGTCCATAAACAACCCTTTTCAATATCTCCCAGGCACGTTCGATAGGGTTCATGGGTGGTGAATATGTTCTCCGCTCTAGTCGATGTCGTTATCCAGAAGGAAGTCATTCACAGGATGTGCACGATGCGGGCGCGAATTATCCATGAAGACGAATGCCTCGCCAATATGCTGCCGATAGGGTTGCACTATCGGTCGGAGGATGACACTCAAGTATCGTACAGCCGTTACGGCGCCTTCCATGACCACCAGAGACGTACGTCGGCCCCACATAATGCCACCCCAAAATAGCAGGGAACCTCCACCTTGCTGCGCTCACTGGACAGTGTGTCTAAGACGTTCAGCCTGACCGGGTTGCCTCCAAACACGTCTCCGACGGTTGTCTAGTTGATGGCATATGCGACACTCATCGGTGAAGAGAACGCGATGCCAATCCTGAGCGGTCTATTCGGCATGTTGTTGGGCCCATCTGTAACGCGCTGCATGGTGTCGTGGTTGCAAAGATGGACCTCGCCATGGACGTCAGGAGTGAAGTTGCGCATCATGCAGACTATTGTGCACTGTTTGAGTCGTAACACGACGTCCTGTGGCTGCACGAAAAGCATTATTCAACACGGTGGCAATGCTGTCAGGGTTCCTCCGAGCCATAGTCCGTATGTAGCGGTCACCCACGGCAGTAGTAGCCCTTGGGCGGCCTGAGCGAGGCATGTCATCGACAGTTCCTGTCTCTCTGTGTCTCCTTCATGTCCGAACAAAATCGCTTTGGTTCACTCCGAGACGACTGGACACTTCCCTTGGTGAGAGCCCTTCCTGGCACGAAGTAACAATGCGGACGCGATCGAACCGCGGTATTGACCATCTAGGCATGGCTGAACTACAGACAACACGAGCCGTGTACCTCCTTCCTGGTGGAATGAATGGAACTGATCGACAGTCGGACCCCCTGCATCTAATAGGCGCTGCTCATGCATAGTTGTTTACATCTTTAGGCGGGTTTAGTAACTTCTCTGAACAGTCAAAGGGACTGTGTTTGTGATTCAATATCCACAGTCAACGTCTCTCTTCAGGAGTTCTGGCAACCGGGATGATGCAAAATGTTTTTTGACGTGTATATTACTCACTCCAGTGTTGTAATCATTACAAACAAAACACCTATCTAACATGAATCATTTTATACACAAAAATTACCAAATTTAAATTTCATGAAATTAATTTTCCAATATGGCAGATAGCTTTGGGCTTATAATGGTGGACACAAGTATGTTTGCTACCGTATCAATATACAGTCAATCTAGTATAATATGAGACAGAAGAACTCTTTCAAGTTGATACTAATATGAATGAAAATAGAGCTATCTTTCAAGCAGCTTAATTATATTATTTAATATATTGTTATACTTCATTTTGAGACGGCACATCATTTAAACTGGTGGGGTGGGGAGGGGGGGGGGGGGGAGGAGTGTCGTCAAGCAAATTTTGGGTAAATTCGAAGTGTCCCTTGAGAGTGAACTGATGTTAGAGCAGGTCATTTATACCTGCAATACGTTTACTTTTAATGAGTGGCAACCACGTGTACGTCGGTAATAATGTAAGAAAGGTGTCACTTGTCAGTCATGAGGGCCTTCTGATATTTGTAGTAAGATGGTATCTGTTCTGTCGGACATGTCCGAAAGAACAGATACCATCCGTGACCATGCAGCTCGTTAGAATGAAATTACAATGAAATGAACACCCTTAGCTGCTTACAAGCGTTGACATAAGTCAACGGGGACAGACGAAAATGTGTCCCCCGACTGGGACTCGAACCTCGGATCTCCTGCTTATCTGGCAGACGCTCTGTCCATCTGCGCCAACGAGGTCTCAGAGGATAGCGCAACTGCAGGGATTTATCTCTGGCACGCCTCCCGCGAAACCCACATTCTCAACGTATGTTCCCGCACTACATTCGTAGTGCCCCTGCCCATTATACTTATTACTCGCGGCGAGTTGCCGATTCCCGTAAGAGTTCGGGTACCGTTTGTGCATTCGCACAGAAGAAGACATGTCTGACAGAACAGATACCATCTTAGTATATATATATAGTTAAGGCTCACCGGCCACTTGGCCTGTTTAAGAAGGGAGATAAAGAAATAGCATCAAATTTCCGTCCAATTTCACTATTGCCAGCATTCTCAAAAATTTTAGAAAAAGTAATGTACAGTTAGCTTTATAACCATCTTATCTCAAATAACATACTGTCAAAGTCACAGTTTGTATTTCTAAAAGATTCTGATATTGAGAAGGCTATCTACACTTACAGTGAAAATGTGCTTAATTCATTAGACAAAAAATTTCAGGCAACTGGTATATTTTGCGATCTGTCAAAGGCATTGGACTGTATAAATCACAATATCCTTTTAAGTAAATTAGAATATTATAGTGTAACAGGAAATGCTGCAAAATGGTTCAAATCTTATATCTCTGGCAGGAAACAAAGGGTGTTATTAATAGAGACCTGTATCAAGCTATCAGGCATCATCCAACAGGGAACTAATTACAAGTGGGGTCCCACAAGGTTCCATTTTGGGGCCCTTACTTTTTCTTGTGTATATCAATGACCTTTCATCAGTAACATTACCAGATGGCAAGTTAGTTTTGTTTGCCGGTGATACAAACATTGCAATAAATAGCAAAACAAGTGTAGTCTTAGAAAGATCAGCTAATAAAATATTTGTGGACATTAATCACTGGTTCCTAGCCAATTCTTTGCCACAAAACTTTGAAAAAACACACTACATGCAGTTCAGAACTTGTAAGGGGTGTCCCACAAGTATATGTCTAACATATGATGACAAGAAGATAGAAGAAGTGGACAGTGTTAAATTCTTGGGATTACAGCTACATAATAAATTCATCTGGGAGGAGCACACCACAGAACTGCTGAAGCGTCTTAACAAATCTCCGTTTGCAATGCGAATTTTGTCAGACGTAGGGGATATAAAAATGAAAAAGCTGGCATACTATGCTTACTTTCATTCCATAATGTCATATGGGATTATTTTTTGGGGTAATTCAAGCTAAGGTTTTCCGGGCACAAAAACGTGGAGTAAGGGTTATATGTGGTGTCAACTCAAGAACATCCTGCAGAAGCCTGTTTAGGGAACTAGGGATACCAACTACTGCTTCGCAATATATTTATTCCTTAATGAAATTTGTCATTAAAAATATATCACTTTTTCAAACCAACAGCTCAATTCATGGAATCAATACTAGAAATAAGAATAATATTCACAAGGATTTAAAGTCACTTAGTCTTGCACAAAAAGATGTGCATTATTCAGGAACACACGTTTTCAATAACTTGCCAGCAGCCATAAAAACCTTAACAACCAATGAAATTCACTTTAAGAGAAGCCTAAAGGGTTTATTGCTGGCCAACTCCTTCTACTCCATTGATAATTCCTCAGTAAAACCAACTGATTTATATATAACTTCTGCACAATTTCAGTGCAGTAATGTGTTCATTGTAAATAAGTATTATAGTAGTTGTATTACATGTTTATTACCTTACAAATAAATAAAAAACTTTTTAATTTTAAATTCAGTGCATTAGTATTTGTAAAATGACTTTCATATAGTGTTCACTAAAAAATGACGATCATTCCACTTGGGACCTGTGGAATGGTACATTAGCTTATTTGTTTTAGTTGTAAATATTTGTCATGTATTGTTGTTTTTCTGACATGTTCCACATCCTGGAGGACCTCCTCACTACGGATCAATTGCAATGAAAGTAAGTCTAATCTAATCTAATCTTCTTTTGTGCGAATGCACAAACAGTGCCCGAACTCTTACGGGAATCGGCAACGCGCCCCGAGTAATGAGTATAATGGGTGGGGGCACTATGAATGTAGTGCGGGACAATACGCTGAGAATGTCGGTTTCGCGGGAGGCGTGCCAGAGATAAATCCCTGCAGTCGCGTTATCCTCTGTGTCCTCGGTGGCTCAGATGGATAGAGCGTCTGCCATGTAAGCAGGAGATCCCAGGTTCGAGTCACGGTCGGGGCACACATTTTCATCTGTACTCGTTGACGTATGTCAACGCCTGTAAGCAGATAAGGGTGCTCATTTCATTGTAATTCCTTCTGATATTGTTTACAGAATAAATACTGAGCTGTGAAGACATGTTTTAATTTATCAGTATTTAATCCGCACGTACTTTCGAAAACATGATAGCGCAAGTGTTGTTTGAAACTAAAGACCAGGAACCGACTGCAGCCATGAAATTCGTCACATTACGCATTACAATGGCGTAACCTATAAGTTGTATTTATGGAATTATCTAATGGATGGGGCTCATTTCAATTACATGAGTGCACTTAATTTTCAGCACCCTTCTGTGCCACCACATCTCAGACACTTCGCTGCTCTTCTATTTCGTTTTTTTTCCAGTCTGTGGTTCCCTTTTCCACAATGCTGTGGCTCCACAAGTACACTTTAAGGAATATTTTCCTCAAATGAACGCCTATTTTGACATTAGTAGACATCATTTGGAGGATGAAAGTCTGAATGTTGCAAGTTTGGGAAGATTTTAAGCAGTGTGCTTGTATACCGAAAGTTTTACTGAAATCAGGTAATAGATACGCTATTTAGCTATTCGTGTGTCTCAGTGTATCTTTGTTTTATATTCTGTCGGATTTGCAAATTGATTGACGAATGATGATGATGATATTTGAAACTTAATCATTACAAGGAATTTCGGGGGGAGGGGAGAGGTTGCAACCGTCTTCAACGGGGTTATTTTAAATATAATACCAGAAATGTAGTAAAGTCTTGTCTCTACTTGCACAATATTACTTTTAGCTATTTAGGATTCTGCTTATGTGTTATAATACTTTTCCCGCCCCGTTGAAAGATATATACAGCTCGCTTTATTGACGGCACCTTTCATTTTCTCGTGAAGGAGCAACAACAGCACTCTCGGGTAAGCCCTAATCCAAACAACAAACAGTGACAGTCACACGCCCGCCGTCCCTGTAATGGAATTTCAGTGTTCCACCGCTGGTCACACAGCAGTATTTGCGAGGTGGGGGAGTCCCGCCGATCCGATTGGAACGTCCGACTTGCTCCGGCTGAAAAGGAACGAGGGAATCTCAAACGGGCAGCCTCCGATGTCACTTGATGATGTCACTTTCTCGAATCCCATACATCGTAGGTTAACCTGCTCTGTCACTACACCTACTATTGATACGTTAAAGATACTGGTAATCGCATTTCACTGTGACAAACAGTCGCAATGGGCTGGCAAAACAGTAACGAGTGATTTTTGTAAGCTTGTTTAACTTACGAGACACAGACACTTGCTTCGGTTTTCAAACGAAGTTTTGAGGCTTTATGATTCCATAAAAGTAGTTGTCGATGGGTTATGCCGTTGTTTATGGATTTTCTGATATCTCCTTGCCTCAGTACGATGTCGGCCAATGTGTCAAAGATAAAAATTATTCTGCTTAATTATTCGATATTTTCTGATACCTGTCACGTTTATTTGTTTTACATTTAATGATGATGATGATGATGATGATGATGTTTGGTTTGTGGGGCGCTCAACAGCGCGGTCATCAGCCCCCGTACACAGTCTCAATTTTTTGCAGTCCAATTTTTCACAATCCAATCTATCCGCTGTCACGAGTCGTGATGATAACGATGAAATGATGAGGACAACAGAAACTCCAAGTCCTCGTGCAGAGAAAATCGCCAACCCGAAAATCAGGAAATTTGTGGTAGGGTCTTGTGGGACCAAACTGCTAAGGTCATCGCTCCCAAAGCTTACACGCTATTTAATCTAACTTAAACCAACTTACGCTAAGGACGACACACACACACCCATGCCCGAGGGAGGACTCCAACCTCCGACACGGGGAGCCGCGCGGACCGTGACAAGACGCCCCAGACCGCGCGGTCCCCAACCACACCGGGAATCGAAACTGGGACTGTTTTACATTTAATTTTATGTAACGCAAAGCGTTTCGAGCATGTTCTGCCCATCTTCAGGCCTTTATGCATACAAAAAATTGTTATTTGAAAATAAATTGTCTTAAAGTGAATTTTTGTTTACTGTTAGCTGCTGGGAGCCTATGTTGTATTTTGAGAGAATGGAAGAGTGGGGCAGTTGATTTCCAGAACTGATGTCCAGTGATGTCTTCTGCTAGTGTGGAACTGTATCTCGTTGTCCATTATGATTGACACCGTAGTGATTTTGTCGTCCGAAAGCTGCCTTTTTCCTCCTTGGTACAGTGGCAGAGCTGTTGTGTAACGCTACACTTTGTACTATTTGCTTTGTCACCGTTTCCGACGTAATTCATTGCACTTTTTTTTGAGTACATATAAGCACTGTCAACTCCACAAAAGAAGACATCACCGGACGTCAATTTCTGTCCACCCACCACCTCATTCGCACATTCCCTCGGAATATCCCATCAGTCCCTCCAGAACAGAACAGTAAACAGAAAATTCTATGTTAATGTAGTTTAAAACAATTAGTTTTTTGTAATAACTTTCTGTATACATAAACGCCTGAAGATCGGCAAAACTTACTCGAAACGTGTCGCATTATTTAAATTAAACATAAAAGATAAAAATAAACGTGATTGGTAGCATAAAATAAGAATAAATAATTTTATATTAAAAATGAAGAAATTCCTCCAGCTGTACTTAACGTGTCGATTTTGGCAACTAGTTTCAACGTTGTAACAACGTCATCTTTAGGACCATACTCTTGTTGACGTCAACTGCGTGCGGCCGATACTCCATTTCAACTATGGATGTACGAAGAATAAATAATAATTTCACGTGTGGATAGTGCCTTAAAAAGTTTCTGTAAGTGGAATTAGTATTGTAGATGTATAACATTAAAATGTTATGTGTAATGCTGAAATTTTACTGCATGAAGAGCGAAAATGTGGTAAGCGATAAACTTTTTTCGTTTCATTATTTTGTTGAGGTCGGGGGGATAATCGTTCTGAGATACTTTCTAAAATGTTTGAAATTATGTGTGAAGTGTGTTCGATGTCGCTAAGAGCTCGCTAAAAGCTCTCATTCTCAAGTACTGGATGAACGTAAATTCGGTAAATTGTGCGCCGTGAATTGCGCTGCGTCAAGACACAAACACAGTTTCTAATGTTAATACTTCTCTCATTGTGTTAAACCTGTAACATTAGATTATACATCTTAATGATCAGATTATGACACGATTTAAAAGAAATTCGATTAATACGTGTACGAAATTCTGAAAAAGTTTTTGTTAGATTAGATTAGATTAGTTTTTCGTTCCATAGGTTCATGCTGAGGAGACCCTAGTGGATGTGGAAAACGTCATTTTTTTAAGCTGAAATAACGATACTAATAGTATGAATACATAGAATACATCATTTGTTTCTATTGAAAAATTCGTCAATGAAGCAGAAGGAGTTGGTCACTAGTAAGTCTTTCAGGCTCCTTTTAAACTGATCTTTATATCTAACTAAATTTTTTATGTTTGCTGGCAAATTATTGAAGATGAGTGTTCCTGAGTAGTGGACCCCTTTTTGAACTGAAGTAAGTGCTTTTAAGTCCTTGTGCAGATCATTTTTGTTCCTGGTATTGTATGTACGAACTGAGCTGTTTGTTGGAAAAAGAGATATATTATTTAGGACAAATTTCGTTATGGAGTAAATATAGTGAGAGGCAGTAGTTAGTATACCCAGTTGTTTGAAGAGTTTTCTACAGGACGTCCGTGAATTTACTCCACAAATAATACGTATTACACGCTTTTGGACTAGGAAAACTTTTATTTGACTTGAAGAGTTACACCAAAATATTATACCATATGACATTATGGAATGAAAGTAGGCAAATTATGCAAGCTTTTTCGTTTTTATGTCGCCTATGTCTGCTAACACTCGAATTACAAATACAGTTTTGTTAAGGCGTTTCTGCAGTTCTGTGGTGTGCTCTTCCCAACTGAATTTATTACCAAGTTGTAATCTCAGGAATTTAAGACTGTCAACCTCTTCTATCTGCTCTTCTTCATACTTTATGCATATGCTGGGTGGGAACCTCTTACAGGTTCTGAATTGCATATAGTGAGTCTTTTCGAAGTTTAATGTCAGTGAGTTGGCTTTAAACCATTTACTAATATCCATGAAAATATCATTAGCAGATCTTTCTAGAACTACACTCGACATACTATTTATTGTAATACTTGTGTCATCTGCAAACAAACGAACTCAGGTTCTGGCAGTGTAACTGATGAGAGATCATTCATGTACACAAGAAAAAGCAATGGCCCTAAGATGTTGCTCTCGGAAGCTGCTAGATTGGCAAACCGCAACTGGATAGGGATGACTGTAGCCGTTTAATAAGGTAGAAAACGATTCCACACTGTAAACAGTTTACGAGCGGAATAAACTAAATGAACTTCCGCCTAGCTCGCAAAACTCCTGGTTTACGAAGAGTTTCGTTTCCACTGTACCTACGATACGGCTGCAGAAGACCCCAACCCAGTCGCACAAATGACCAGCTAACTCGTTGGCCAGCTCTGACCCTCCCGTCTCGAGTCCACGTCTCGGGGGGCGCTGCGCAACTCCTGTGTATTCACCTCGTGCCGTCTGCACATCGTGCTTCGGAAGAAGTGGCGGTTTCCCGTTTATGATTGCGCTGTGTCAGCCAAAAAACTTGCCTGTGCGGAAAACGAGTTTCGTTAGCGCTGCTCCCAGCAGAGCGTTTGCCCCGATGGTGGAGAACAAACAGCAGCAGCAGCAGTAGCAGCAGGAACCTGCCGGGTAGGGTCCGCGGACGCGTCGCCTCGGCCGACATAACTGCACGAGGCCCGCCATTGTGTTTGCGCCTGGGATGGCCGTGGGAAGCCCGCGGCCTTGCCGCTCCGCCACACGCGAAGCAATTACGCGAGGCCGCCCTCAAAAGCCACCGCGGACGCGAAACGGGGTCCGCCTGAAGTTCGCACCCGCTTGTGACTTACAAGAGTGAAGGCGTTGCCTTAAGCCGTCGGCACACGGACCGTGTATCCGAACGTTGAGCGTTGGGCGTGCCGAGTTTCTGGCACCATAGCGTGGTATAGCACGTTCGGGAGTCTTTCCGAACGTCCAGAGCAATATTTGGCATGTCAGATATTTTGACAAGGGAACCTCCCCATCGCACCACCCTCAGATTTAGTTATAAGTTGGCACAGTGGATAGGCCTTTAAAAAACTGAACACAGATCAATCGAGAAAACAGGTAGAAGTTGTGTGGAACTATGAAAAAAATAAGCAAAATATACAAACTGAATAGTCCATGTGTAAGATATGCAACATCACGGATAGTGTGAGCTCAGGAGCGCCGTGGTCCCGTGGTTTGCGTGAGCAGTTGCGGAACAAGAGGTCTTTGGTTCAAGTCTTCCCTTAAGTGAAAAGTTTAATTTTTTTTTATTTTCAGACAATTATCAAAGTTCAGGCACTCACACATAATCAACTTCCCTCTCCAAAATTCCAGGACATGTACAGATTTGCTTGGACATATGCAGGATTTGACGGTCTACACACGGAAATATTTAAAAACGTTAAAAACATATGTTTTGACAGAGCACAGGGAAAACTGTGCGACTGTGAAACTGTTGCATTCATTTGTTGCAGTTTATGTGACAAATTCTTATGTTTTCATCACTTTTTTGGGAGTGATTATGACATCCACAAGAAAACCTAAATCGGACAAGGTAGAAGAATCTTTTTACCCATTCGCCAAGTGTACAAGTTAGGTGGGTCGACAACATACTCCTGTCATGTGACGCACATGCCGTCACCAGTGTCGTATAGAATATATCAGACGTGTTTTCCTGTGGGGGAATCGGTTGACCTATGACCTTGCGATCAAATGTTTCCCGTTCCCATTGGAGGGGCACATCCTTTCCTCTACTAATCGCACGGTTTTGCGGTGCGGTCGTAAAACACAGACACTAAACTTATTACAGTGAACAGAGACTTCATCACGCTAACCACGGGACCACGGCGCTCCTGAGCTCACACTATCCTTTATATTGCTTATCTTGCGCATGGACTACTCAGTTTGTATATTTTGCTTATTTTTTTCATAGTTCCACACAACATCTTCCTGTTTTCTCGATTGATCTGTGTTCAGTTTTTTAAGGCCTATCCACTGTGCCAACTTATAACTAAATCTGAAGGGGGGTGCGATGGGGAGGTTCCCTTGTGAGCGTGCGTCTGAGCCTTGACCAATGAGATGGCACAACGCCACCTACGTCACACGCACGCCGTCTCCCTTCAGTACAGAGTTGTGCGGCGCCATATTGGCATTCATTTTCAAGCCTATATGTATATATGCGGTTTCTGAGGACCAGCAAATTGAGAATCACTGGAAAACTTGTTGTTAACTGTGTGATTCGTTGCAATAAAATAATGAGAAACATCATATTCGTGGCAAAAGAATTATTGTAACTTGCGTATTATGAGAGTAGGCTATTTGAAGCCAGTGACACACTGAAGATCTACCCAAAACGCATTGTTCTTCGTACAATTTGTTATAATTAAACTTCAATTAGTAACATATCTACGATTAAGAATTTCTGCACGAGCTAAGATACTATGACTGACGTGGCGAGTACGTTAGGCCGGTATTAAACTATCAAATTTCTTTGTCAAATATCTTTGTCCAATATCTTTGTCAAAGATATTTGATGGTGTAATAGGGAACTTTGCCAAATTTCGTCCAATATTCGACCAAATCTAGGGCCTCGCTGTAGATTTGATCAAAGAAGTCGCTTGTCTTCTGTTCACTGCAATGTGACATGTTACCACGTGGAGCGCTAGCATTGCTGCAGCGTTCTGTCGTCTGTAGTGTTTTTATAAACATTGCCGGTAAATACAATTGATGTGTGCCGACAACTACAAAATTAATAGACATGTATGAAGCTGATGAGGCGCTTTACAACGTGAGGCACGCTGAATACAAAAATAGATTAAGAAGATTGGAGACCTGACCTGACCTAACCTAACCTAACCTAACATAACCTAAACCAACCCTCTCCTGTAACAAGGAACCGGAGTGTTATAGTGAGCCTGTCTTCTGCAGATGTAGCAGTTCTTAAGTGAATATTGTGCTTTGTGGTATGAGGATAGACTTCATTGAGCACATACTGAAATGTATGCTCATCCATTCTTAAGTAATTGATGTGCCAATTGACGTCCTCCACTATAAGCTCACGTAACAAGTTTTGTTGAATGCTTTTATCGAGTCGCGGTAAAACCCACGGCTTCACCCAGGTATGTTTCCTTTTTTTCCCCTGCTTCTCTTCTGCATGTGCACACAGTGCAATTGTGGTGCATGCAACAGCTGCTGTTAATAACAAGTTGTTGTTGTCAGCCATCTTGAACTTTGACGAAAAGTATGATGACAGTGTAATACTCCTTCTAGCACTACGTCAAAGATCTTTGTCAAATATATTTGACCGGATATTTGATCACATCTTTGATCAAATATTTGACAAAGAAATTTTATCGTGTAATACCGGGCTAATTGCTGTAGCGTAATGACTAGCGTCTCTGTATGCTGTAGGAGAGTTTGATTGGGTGGGAGTTCGTGTTTTGCCACTTCCAAATTTTTTTTCCTAACATTCACGTTTTTATTGGGTTCTGATACTTTACTATTAGTTTAACATAAGCATATACTATAATATCTGATATTATGTAAATATAAATTCACCTTTTTATGAGGGGTGACTTTGTTCGATTGGCTTAATCTACAAGACAGCTTGCACTACTTGTATAAAAATATTTTGCTCCTTTCTCTTTTACGTTTCGTAATTCACATATTGCAAAGATTCTGCTACTGAATAGGAACACTGATCAAGTAAGACTGACCTTGGGGTTTTACTAAACTGTGGGGATGATGAAATAATGTTTATCTTATGCGGAGAAGTATTGCAAATTTGTACCGCACTGTTTGTAATGGAACTTTTATAAACCTCTGTTCTTATTGACTGGACATGGTACTTTCCTTTTCGTGGACGGTGGAGGAAATGTTCGTTTTAATAGAGCTAATGTGGGCATTTTAAGCGCGCCCTTTGAGTAAACAGTGTGATTTACGAAGTAGAAACATCCCTCAACTGCCGCTGGAGTGCTTTGCGATCGCGTATACCACGTTGGGGCCGATCGCATCGTTCCTGAGCGTTCAGCAGCACGTTGAACTTGCCACGCTCAACATTAACGTTCAACACCACGGTCCGTGTGCAGACGGGTTTAGTGCATGCTGATTTGAACACCGCTGTGCGATCGATTAAAACCGATACCATTATTTCAGTTCTGAATAACCGATATATTTCAGTATTTGTTTAACTTCGGTTGTAACAGGTGTTCTTTTTATTTCTTACTAATAACAAGTTAAAAAACCGAAATATCAAGTAGTCATATCAATACTGTGAACATTTTTGGCTTTTAAATAAGCCTTTTTGAAAAAAGACTAAATTTTATTCGTAAAATTTCAATTGCTTTGAAATATTGCATTATAACGTCTACAGACGTTAAAGTAACCTCTGGCGTGCCACAGGGGAGTGTTATGGGACCATTGCTTTTCACAATATATATAAATGACTTAGTAGATAGTGTCGGAAGTTCCATGTGGCTTTTCGCGGATGATGCTGTAGTATACAGAGAAGTTGCAGCATTAGAAAATTGTAGCGAGATGCAGGAAGATCTGCAGCGGATAGGCACTTGGTGCAGGGAGTGGCAACTGACCCTTAACATAGACAAATGTAATGTATTGCGAATACATAGAAAGAAGGATCCTTTATTGTATGATTATATGATAGCGGAACATACACTGGTAGCAGTTACTTCTGTAAAATATCTGGGAGTATGCGTGCGGAACGATTTGAAGTGGAATGATCATATAAAATTAATTGTTGGTAAGGCGGGTACCAGGTTGAGATTCATTGGGAGAGTGCTTAGAAAATGTAGTCCATCAACAAAGGAGGTGGCTTACAAAACACTCGTTCGACCTATACTTGAGTATTGCTCATCAGTGTGGGATCCGTACCAGAACGGTCTGACGGAGGAGATAGAGAAGATCCAAAGAAGAGCGGCACGTTTCGTCACAGGGTTATTTGGTAACCGTGATAGCGTTACGGAGATGTTTAATAAACTCAAGTGGCAGACTCTGCAAGAGAGGCGCTCTGCATCGCGGTGTAGCTTGCTCGCTAGGTTTCGAGAGGGTGCGGTTCTGGATGAGGTATCGAATATATTGCTTCCCCCTACTTATACCTCCCGAGGAGATCACGAATGTAAAATTAGAGAGATTAGAGCGCGCACGGAGGCTTTCAGACAGTCGTTCTTCCCGCGAACCACACGCGACTGGAACAGGAAAGGGAGGTAATGACAGTGGCACGTAAAGTGCCCTCCGCCACACACCGTTCGGTGGCTTGCGGAGTATCAATGTAGATGTAGATGTAGATAGGCTAACAGAAAATGGGAAGAGTGGTCAATGTTATTTTAATAACAATGCAGTCAGAAACTGTCAACAAACACATGTGATAACAAGTGGTACTTCGTTGCTACCATGTGTTTTTGTCTGTTAGATGGTCCGCGCATACATCCAGTGTCCAAGACAAGCCCCATCTCGTCTGTTTTGTAGTTTATGAACGACACCATTGTGTATTGTGTATTGGACTGGGGACCTAGAAAGGACAGAGAGGCTTCGTCCCGCCATAGCCCTCAGTGCTTCACAACCCCAAAACAAGTTTAAATGGCTCTGAGCGCTATGGGACTTAACTGCTGGGTCATCAGTACCCTAGAACTTGTAACTACTTAAATCTAACGAACCTTGAGAGATTGCAGGGCACTCTCACTTCTGATTCGGTGTAGGGAATACGATCTACGGCGATTTGACTTCATACATTGTGATGAAATGGTGGGCAGCAGGCAGTTTATGGTCTTGTTTGCATGCTCTAGGGAAATAAATATGGTAAGCTTTCCCTGCGCTCAAAGGAACAGGGTGCCGACTTAAACGACTGAGGTAAGATCACGGCGTTGGTGGGGCGACAAAGCGCGTTTTTTTCTGGGGAACAATGAAGAGACATTTCCAGATGGCTGCGTGCTGCAGTCGGATTGTGCAAAACACATTAGCTTTGGCGCCAGACATACAGGTATACGGCCTAGCGCCGAAAAGTCGCCGACAGCGCATTGTAGGTCTTGTTAGCGAGCAAGCCGCCAAAAGAAATGTAAACGTTCTGCAAATGTCCGTGGGATAGTCTGGATGTCTGGTACCCAGACATCCAGACTCTGTTTCAAAACATGTTTTGTCAATGGAAGTTTATGGCTGTTCTTTGAAAGCTTTGAAATGTATGCAAGAGGGCAGATAACAAGCTGTTTATCGAGGGCTGTGCTTCCACCCTGTATTGTGTTAGCAAAAGACACGGCAAACGTGTGGGTAAGAGGTTGCAAAGCTGAATTTTTTTTTTCCATTTCCTGCCAATTAACTTTAAGTCTCTGATTGGTCAAATCGGTTTGCACTGCAAAGACCATTCACCAAGCTTAGAATGCCGGGCTCCAGCTCCTGATTGGCTTGTGTGAAATTGGGGGAAGTCAAAAAAGAGAAATGTGCTTCTGGAACCAAGCTGAGGAGTCAATACAGAGAAAGGGAGATCAGCACTCTTGTACAAGTCCCTTGTACTGGTGCTTCGCTAGTAAAGAACTGCAGGTCTCTACCTAAACGGTGAGACTTGTGTCCTTTGTTAGGATGCGACGTAGAGCCTGTGCCAGTCACCTTCTGAACCATCAGAGGTACTGCTTATATCACCACAGTCACAAGAAGTGATGTGTGGGTGTACTTATTTGTCTTGAGTCGGCCGTCTAAACATTTGACGTATTCCGACACACACAGTCGTGGCACGGAGTCAGTTTGGTTTGGCAGACCAGAAAATGGGTCCACCTGCACACTGGAATCTGTCAAGGTTTCAGAGGCTCGTAGGAAAATACTTGCGTTCTGAATTAACCGAACACGAGACCACGTACTTGCATTTTTCGGGAACGCGCATTTAATAGCACATTTCCGAATGCATCATAGTGTGCTGCCTTGACCAGTAGGATGGTAAAGTATTTGCTGCTGTGACGTAGGGCTATAATATCTATTTCTCAGCACCCTGTTCTTTCGAACCATAGTTTTCCTTTTTTTTATGGCAGAATATAGATGCTTGATGCCATAACCTGGATTCACATGTTTGAAGTGAGATAGAGCGAGTAGTGTTCTGGTTAGTGTCATGTGTCGATCCCCAGCAGATCACTTTGTCCACCATAGATCCCATTTTAGTAAGGCTTTTGTTAAATACATTTATTTTGTATGATGTTTCTTTAATAATTTTGTTGCCTTGTCTTGTTTAAGATCAATAAATCGATTGTGAATTAGACTACAACTTCTCCCTGAGTTCTGATTAACAGTTCCTTTGCATTTTTATGGCAGTCTACATCAGAAACATAAGGAGTAGCTTTTTAATTTGGTGTCCACTGTGGGGATCTTTTAATTCATTAACAGTAATGTTCTTTCAACCTAAAGACAACACACACATACATGCCCGAGGCAGGATTCGAACCTGCGACCGTAGCGGTCGCTCGGTTCCAGACTGTAGCGCCTAGAACCACACGGCCACTCCGGCCGGCGAAGAATATGGTGAAGTGCCTGAAGTGCGCAAGTAATTTTTATCGTTTATAGTCGCCGAATTACGAGCTTGACTTTTTCCAATGGGACTATAGAGTTTTTTGATTTAAGAGACCTTCAACGGCATAACATGTATGAGACTTGATCAAGTAGTATATCAAGATTAACAGTGCAGTAAACCACGGCCCCTCCGTCAGCAGAAGAGATTCCACATTGGCCTGGGAGAAGAGATTCCACAAACGTCCGCCCTATTATACCAGATTCAAGCAATCACGTAACTTAGGTACGGTTCTTGTGTTTACCTTTGGCCTGAAGCCAATGAGTCTGAAACCTGCTGTTGTATCAATCAGACAACTTGCTCGAAAAGCTACCGAGTCGAAAAAGTTAATATCGGCTTTGGTGAATGTCGCTAAACTATTACAACAACGATGGCGATGATGCTGAAGAATATCCTGATCGTGCCAGGCACTCGGTATCTGTGTTTTCAAACATTATAAACAAAACTTCTGTAACTTTGAAATGTAGAGAATAAAATACGCCAAGGAAAAAGAACAGCAACCGCTGAAAGAAATGAAATTATCATTTTAGCTGTAGTAACACAATGGAATTGTCATTGAAAGGCATCTCGGAAGTACGAGAGGATCAACCAAACGAATCTTTTGGGAACACTACATTCCATCACATTCCCCTCTTTTCACATTTCGCTTCGTCAAAGCTTCACAGCAGTGGCTTAAAACCCTATTCATATGTAAATTTGGTTACGATTTTCCGAATGTTATCTACGAAAAGTGCAAAGTGATGCGGCATATCTATACAAAAAAAAAAAAAAAATAGAGGAAGCTTCGTTTACAAACCATAGGCATCTCAATCATCAAAATATGCACTTATCGTTAGTTAAAAATCCGTGCGGACTAAAATTAGTGGTTGAAAACAACTCTCCTGGTGTGTCAACGTTTGGTGAGTGTGTTTCAAGACTCGCGTCATTGGATCCTGTTTAATTGACGGGAATCTAAATACTCCCAAGTCCCTAAGATGTATTGCTGTCGCAGCTCCTCATAGACATCTAACTGGACACAAGGCGATGCGTGTCGTACCAACATGACGGAGGACCCTCCTATTCGGCACATGTAATGACAGACACACTTAAGAGAATGTGTGGTGAACGTTGGAACAATCGTTCAGGAACATATAGAACTCACGCAGAAGTTGGTACACAGCAGCAAAGGACGTATGATGCGGGATACGGCGATTAGGATATTGTTGTTGATAAACCCGCTGTGCAGCTCGTCCGTTGTGGTGTGCTACGTAGTACGCACCAACCATATTAGTGTACTCACTCCAGGTGTATTGCTCCATTAGTAAACAGAGACAATGCACTACTACACTGGTGGACAGCAGTTGCCTACAGCTGAAGAGCGTAATACGCCTTCTAACAACTGAATATCGTAATACAGCCTCTAACAACTGAAGAGCGTAATACGGCCTCCACCGGTTTAAATAATCCTCATAGGAAAAAATGACATGACGGAAAAATATTTGTTTTGATGTCCCCTACAACCTCACAGAAATTGTCGGTTTAAATACTTTTCACCCTGTATAAAAAAAAAAATTCGTTTGGCATTGTTGGCTGGGAGATCCCGAATCGCAGGATCAGCCGGATAATTAGAAAAGTTTCTCATAGCCTTCGCCCACATTCGCACCTTTTCTTCACATAGTGTGAGATTGGTGTGTTTGAGTGTATTTCGTAAGTGTAGGTGATTGCAACGGGTGTGTGTTGTGTGGTGTCATGTTTGTGTTGGATGGTGGTGAGAGAAGAGAGATGGTGAAGCCAGTGCCGGCATGTAACCTGTTCCTCTGGAACAGCACCATGGGGGTCGACGAACTTAACGCCCCCGTCAGACAGACGGATCACCATCAGCGGTCTCCCACACCACCTCTTAGTGAGACAGTGCGAGGAGGTTTGCAATGCAAAGAGGACAGTGGCAGAGACAGGGTGTCAGGAACTTTACGTCACCACCTCTCCTCCCCTTTGCCGTAAAAACACAGGGAAAGCTGTCAATAGCACGTGGCGTAACCAGGGGGTCACCCATCCAAATACTGGTCACGCCCAACGTTGCTTAGCTTCGCTGATCTGATGACAACCAGTATATTGAACGAGACAAGGCCGTTGGCGTATACGATTTTATTACGTTTAGTTTACATTCTCACGATTAATAAAGAAATGAACGGCTTCTGGCGAACAATAATTACAACCATTTTTGCGACACGTACATATATGAAAACAAAATCACGAGAAGCAATTTAACTGCGTAACTGTGTGAGTAGTACTTGATTTATTTCGAAAATGACCACATCTTGCGTACGAAAAAGAAAGCGTAACAAAACTGTTAGAAAATGTAACAGTCCTACTAAGGAGACTGCCTACACTACACTTGTCCGTCCTCTTTTAGAATACTGCTGCGCGGTGTGGGATCCTTACCAGATAGGACTGACGGAGTACATCGAAAAAGTTCAAAGAAAGGCAGCACGTTTTCACCAACTTTCTCCTCCGAATGCGAAAATATTTTGTTGACACCGACCTACATATGGAGGAACGATTACCACGATAAAATAAGGAAAATCAGAGCTCGTACGGAAAGATATAGGTGTTCATTCTTTCCACGCGCTATACGAGATTGGAATAATAGAGAACTGCCAGGCACTTAAATGTGATTTGTAGAGTATCCATGTAGATGTAGATGTATATGGAGAATGCAAATTGAAACATAATTTTGCGAAGCACTTAGTTTCCAGCTTTTCATATCTCTAAATAGTCTCTAGTTTTCGGTAATTTATAACCAGTTGGGAAACCCGGATGATGAAGTAAAGACAATGCATTTTAGATTACATTAAACTAATTGTTTTGGGATAAAATCGAAGTATTAAAAACGCAAATTGCATCTCAAATCAAAATTCTAAAGCACCCATGAGTCTCACTACCACTTGAGTCACAGATGCTAACGTAACATATGGATTCTTGTAACAATGAAACAATATATAAAATCTGGAGAGTCATGTTCAGAGAAAAGTAAACATTACATCGCAGTTTTGTTTTAAGAATACGGTCTATCACAAAACCCACCGAAAACAAGGTACGTGATTAGTCAAAAATAGGAGAGCTACATTATTTTTTTGTAGTTACTGATCATTTCAAAGAAGTAGAAATATTACACTAAAATTTCCTTCATCTGATTAAGGTTTAACATAATTTTGAACCATTACTCGTAGTTTGCATTAGAGATTAAAATGTAAACATGGGATCGATCTCGCCCAAGAGGCCTGAAATTTAGGTGAAACAGGCGCTGTTGAAATGTGTCTGGAGCAAACACTTTGCATAAATTCTCCATATTTATGGTGTTGCACAATATTAGCGCTTATGTTGCACCTTGCATGATTTACAAAACATCTGGAGCAAGGAGCTTAAATAAATAATAAAGGTTGTCGAAACTGACGGCCGGATTTTTGTTTACGACAAGTGAATCTATTTTAACGACAGCTGCAAAGTTGAGACTACGAGCCTGGAGATAACAATTAACACGGTTCCGGCTTACGTGAGGTCATCGCAAACAAAAATAAGGAGAAAATGCTTACCTGTTTTCTGGAAAAATATCGGAATTGGTTGTGCAGAACACATACCACGCGTGACGCAAATTCCCGTCGAGAGTTCAAGTAAAGGCTAGAAGTTACAGAAAGGTACCGACAGCTTACTATATCTATGGCCTAGCGTGAAGACTGCTACACAACTTCTCGTTTCCCTTTAACATTGTCTTTATGTAGTTTGATTTTCCTTACACACTGAAAATTTACCCTCAAAATTCGTGAAATACAAACGAAAACGATGGATTTCAATCTTAAAGAGGTTTTATTAAAGAACATGATGCGTTTCAACACTGAAGGCTCATTTCAGGTGCTTCATATTATTATTATTTTGTCATGGCTTTTTCATTTAAATTGCCAGTGGTCCTCTTACACAATGCTTTTCACACTGATAAGGACACATTTATGACTAAAATAAACATTAGTACCAAAAAATACTTACCACTTCTGATGTCAGTTGTATAGAATCGCAGTAGAGAGAATTCGCTGTATAAAAATATATTTTGCACTTTTCATTGGTTTTTGTTTTACATGTCAGCTATGCCTGTCAATGGTACATTATGCAAGATCTGTGGTTTTACCAGGTAAAGTTTATGTGCTTGTACGAGGGTCACTCCAAAAGAAATGCACCCTATTTTTTTTTAATCCGTCTTTTATTCTACATGTTTGAACGTTTTATAGTGTGTAGATACATCCTTTAGGAACAATATTTTCATTTCTTCACATAATTTTCATCCCTCTCAACTGCCTTACGTCACCTTGGAGCCAGCGCCTGTAAACTCGCACGGTAAAATTCTGGACCAACCTGTTGGAGCCACTGTTTGGCAGCGTGCACAAGGGAGTCGTCATCTTCAATCCTTGTTCCACGAAGAGAGTCACTCAGTTTCCCAAAGAGATGATAGTCACATGGAGCTAGGTCAGGACTGTAAGGCGGGTGTTTCAGTGTTGTCCATCCGAGTTTTGTGATCGCTTCCATGGTTTTTTGACCCACCTGGCACAAACCTTTATTAACGCCAACACTTTCAGTATTCTGCAAACGTTTCCTTCCCCTATCCCAACGTAGCGTGACAATTCGTTCACTGTGATGCGTCAGTCAGCAGCCACCAATTCGTTAACTCTCTGCACATTGTCTGGAGTGTGTGCTGTACGAGGCCTGCCGCTGCGAGGACAATCCTCAATATTGCCGTGCCCGCTTTCATCACGTAACCTGCTTGCCCACCGACTAACTGTACTGCGATCGACAGCAGCATCTCCATACACCTTTTTCAATCTCTTGTGGATGTTTCCCACTGTCTCGTTCTCACAGCACAGTAATTCTATGACAGCACGTAGCTTCTTACGAACGTAAAGTGTAGTAGCTATCTTGAAGACATGCTATGACACCGCCAGTCACGGGAAGTGGTTGAACTGAATTTGAAAACACTGTAAAACTTTCACACATGCAGAATGAAAACTGTATTTTTGCAAAAACTGTGTGCATTTCTTTTGGAGTGACCCTCGTAATATGTGGAACTCGTAACAGCGGCAATAGGTAATTTTTTTATAATGTTAATTTAGTTACAGTTGTTTCGTAATCATTCTAAACTATACTGTGTGGTAAGGCCACTGGGTACACCTAAGCGCAGATAATAAAGGAATAATATTATAAACGAAAAACACGGTATTGTGTATTTTTTGCAGTACTCGTTTATTTTGTTACCAGTTTTCGGTATACACCGCCATAAGACTTAAAATAAATTAGTGCTGTAGAACATAAGCAATATTGCGCTTTTCACTTATAATTATGAAGCTGTTCCACCAAGAAGCGACGGAAGAATCGGTTAATACGATGGACAAGGTATTTAACTACTGATAAGCATCACGCTTACTACAAATAAACCACGACTGTGACTGAAGATCAAAATTTTTTCTTCGGATTTTACAAAAATACGATTTTAAGCTACCTCAGTAACCGGCAGCAAGCAACGTTTCTTTGTAGGAGAATACCTATGATCACTGATACGAATTCAGGCTATTGTAGGATAGTGCTGCATATAGTATTTGCCATGGAAAACAGTAAGAATTAAGGAGGACACGCTACGGTACAGTACTGCGAAGTTACTACGAGTACAACAAAAGCAGAGAGAGCTGCCATAGCAGATTCAAACGAAACCGAACTCCTGCTGACAAGCAAAAGCTGAACGGAGTCAAAACAGGCGTAAAAACAGTTGTGCGAGAAGTGTTCAGTAAATTCGCAAGCATGATCTAAGTAACTGAGTTGTCAACAATCTAGAAGAAGCTTTTACTTTACGTGAAAATCAATAAAAGAAGCCGGCCGTTGTGGCCGAGCGATTTTAGGCGCTTCAGTCCGGAACCGCGCTGCTGCTACAGTCGCAGGTTCAACTCCTACCTCGGGGATGGATGTGTGTGATGTCGTTAGGTTTAAGTAGCTCTAAGTCTAGGGAACTGATGACCTCAGATGTTCACAGTAGTCAGAGCCATTTGAACCAATCAAAGGAACAAAATTGTCTGTCAAGATACCCTTTGGCGACGATGGCAGCGCAACGGAAGATAAGAAAATGAAGGTAGATGTCCTTTACCACGGGAAACTCAACGGAGTTCTTACCTTCGGCAGTTGCTGGGATCAGAAGAACAGAGACAAGTGAGTGAGCAAAGGGTACAGTACCTGATGGCTTGTTCATTAGAATCTGTATTGAATACGCGCAGGAATTGCCCCGTAGGTCAGTGGAACAACTTAGTGTGCTGAGTGGGTGGGAAAGGCACTGGTCGTGGGGGGAGAATGGTCGGGCCGAATTGCACACCTGTCCCACTGACGCTAATATGCTATAGGATTCCGCACCTGAGACGTAAAGGGGAGTAAGTCCAAATTTAAGTAGTTTTGACTTAAGACTGTATTTAAAATCAGTGTTAAAATCAGTGGCGGATGATGTGTAAAAGCACAAGAGCGTGTGAACACACTAACTTTTGACATCTGTGATACATACTACTCCTCTGCACTCGGTGAAACTTGGCACCAGAGTCGCGAGCACACCTTCACCTGTGCACGTTTTAAGGAGTTTCTACACATGTCCAACTGGCGTCACGTGGTGTAAAGTAATTGCCTTACGGGCCAAATCCATAAGAATTTGATAAACAAAGGGCACAGTCCACAGCGTGCACTGCTAGCTCATACCACTCAACTACAAGTTTACGTCACTGCCAACAGGTGGTAGCAGACTGCAGCAGACTTTTGTGCCGGCCGCGGTGGTCTAGCGGTTCTAGGCGCGCAGTCCGGAACCGCGCGACTGCTACGGTCGCAGGTTCGAATCCTGCCTCGGGCATGGATGTGTGTGACGTTCTTAGGGTAGTTAGGTTTAAGTAGTTCTAAGTTCTAGGGGACTGATGACCACAGTAGTTAAGTCCCATAGTGCTCAGAGCCATTTGAACTTCGAGCCAGACTTTTGTCCACATACACTTGGCATAAATCCCGCCACGCGACAGCATATTCCACAGACACGCGAATTCACTCGCTGTATAGTAAAATTAGATCGGACATCAATATGTGTTATAGTTATACTGAGAGAAACCTATTTTGTGGGATTCTAAGTGAGGTATAGTACATTAAGTTTTGGATTTTATCATAGAGTAATCCATTTGAGGCACTGAGAACCATAAAGCACACTATCGTCGATTGTAAGACTTTAGTTGCTTCTGACATCTGTTGATGTTATGGTGGATCAGGTTTAAGAGACAGAGAGAGAGAGAGAGAATAGCCAAATCGAAGCTGCTGAAATTGTTTGTTACATTTATGTTGAAGAGAACAAAAGTGATGTGGAGTGAAGGGAACATAATGGATTCAGGCGTGAAACGCAGTGCACTGCAAAAACTTCGCCAATCAAGGTTGAGATGGTATGGTCATGCGAAACGAATAAAAGAAAGTAGAATAGACAGGGAATGCCTTGAAATGACTGTAAGTGGGAAAAGGAGGAGAATGAGAAGATGGATCGTCACAGTTAAGGACGTCGCTGAAAGTGGTCTACTTTGGTATAGGACCCAGCCGGCCGTTGTGGCCGAGCGGTTCTCGGTGCTTCAGTCTGGAACCGCGCGACCGCTACGGTCGCAAGTTCGAATCCTGCCTCGGGCATGGATGTGTGTGATGTCCTTAGGTTAGTTAGGTTTTAGTAGTTCTAACTTCTAGCGGACTGATGACCTCAGATGTTAAGTCCCACATTGCTCAGAGCCATTTGAACCATTTGATAGGACCCATGACGGAGAGCTGTACAAGGATAGGATAAATTGGTTGACTCTCGCCGCCTTCACCCAGGAAACCGGAGCTGCCCTTCGACCTTACGTAACGTCCCATTCTCCGCCACACAGCTGTTAGTGGCCTGTAGAATACAAATGTACATCCACTTTCTCCCTTGCTAGGCTGCCTATATCTCGCACGGATTGACGATAGCAAGGCATCTCTGCACTTCATCGTCCAAAAGACGTTATCGGTCTGTTTAAAAGACGCGAAAAATGTTCTGAAATCCAGGGACACACTTGCATGCAAAGCCAGCTGCCCACCCTACGTCTGGCAAAGGTACATTCGTAGAGCGGTTGCATTACTGATGTGAATAAACAGAGTTCGTAATTAAAGGTTCTGTTATGAAAAAGGTTCCTGCTCATCAGAAACAGGAAAAGGTGTTTTCAGCAACTATTTTGAGCAACAGAAACGTTGTGCTTCGTTTCACTAGGCTACCACTGCTTTCAAACCTATAGCCTGCCGTGGTTTTGCTTAATGCGTCTGTCAATAGACAATTTCTCAAAGCTGCCTTAGTTTAAGAGCACCTGGTGTGTACCGCGTGTCACGTAAATATTGATAAAATTGAAACTTCCTGGCAAATTAAAACTGTGTGCCGGACCGAGACTCGAACTCGGGACTTTTGCCATTCGCGCCCAAGTGCTCTACCGACTAAGCTACCCAAGCACGACTCACGCCCCGTCCTCACAGCTTTACTTCTTCCAGTACCTCGTCTCCTACCTTCCAAACTTAATTGCTTACTACAGGCAACCCGTAGCACGTCCTGGCGCTGAGCTAAAGATAAACGCCGTATCAAGATGAGAAGAAAGGAGAAGTCTGCAAGAGCTTAAGTCAGCTCAACGAAACGACATATGATCACTTGTGACGTATGTCATGCCTCGTCTTGTTGGGACTCTGAAGCGGTAGAAGCTGTGTGCATCAGTACATCTGTATCAATCGCATGAAAATAAATTAAAATCTGACACAGACATCTGAAATGCCTTACTGTTTAGTGAAAAAAATTATCTACAACAGCAATGCTTGTACCTCTAAAATTCAAAACTGCTTTCTTTTTATTTGATGTTTCGCATCTTTACATCAGATTTTAATTTACTGTGAATACTCACATTTTCATGCGATTAGTGCTTAAAAATTTAAAAAAATATATTATTTTCACTAAAAATTATGATTTAGTATGTGTTAAATAACATTTACATTTGTTAATAAGTATAGAATTTAAAGAAAACAAAAAACTAATGCTAACGAAATTCGACCTAGCGACCTACGATTACGCTACTCCGGCAGATACCGACGACGTTCCTAGCAGTGTCGAAATGCTTTGTAGCTCATCTTCGAATCCGATTTTTTTAGTTGCTTTGATATGTGCATTCTACTGCTTTAGAACATTTATGTCCGTGCGCTCACCTTCAAATCGCACAAATATTAACACAATCGGGAGTCGACTTCTAATACTCGAGTATACAAAACATATTAATAGAATACCTAGAGGTGACGAAAGTTGCAGAAGATATGGAAATATGAAAGACCACGACTTTTATCCTATTTCGCGTTCGTTTCGGCGCTGAGATACGCAAGCTGAATCACTTTATGTAACGTTTGACGCTTCACTCTACTTACATTACCCTTCAGAGAGTTCCTAATAACAACCACTGCACTTTGTGCTGTGAGCTACTTTTTGTTTGCAGCCTCGTGGAGGACGACACAATTTACTTCCGTAACATCATTCCCGTGCCTTGAACTTCGTTCGGGTAGCACATCTTTCTCAACGGACGTGGAGATTGTTTCATTATTTTTCTCTCGCTGTTATCGCCTTTGATCTTCTTCTACTAATCTCGAGCCGAGGAAAAGTCCTTTTTTAGTTTCTCAAGCAACTTCGGACGTTGTTAGAAGACATGCCTGTTACAAAGCACGAGATGAGAAAACCCAGTTCCACTGCCTGGCAAGAGCAATTGTCCAGATAACAACGAGTATTTCCCAATACCTGTTCTGGGCATGTGTATGCACTATTTAGAGAATAACAATTTATGTGAAGAATGCCCAATTAGATTTAAAGGTTCAGCATATGTAAATAAATATCTCCTGTTTCAGATTGGAAACATTTCTTTCAGCTACAAAATTAGTCCCTTCAATACAGCGATCAAAATAAAGTGTCTCTATGCCAATGAATCACTTGCGATTCACTACAAGATGGACAAAGTGGAGGACACTGTGAATCCTAAGAAAAAAAATACAAATTATACATAGACCTCAGAGATGACGGATGTAATCTTTGAATTTTGGTACCGAATGAATTAATGAAGACTAATAAAACCTAAATTAAAGGTCGAGGCCAACATGTCTGAAACATTAAAATAGGAATGTGTTATACTTCTACATCTACATTTATACTCTGCAAGCCACCCAACGGTGTGAGGCAGAGGGCACCTTACATGCCACTGTCATTACCTCCCTTTCCTGACCACTTGCGTATGGTTCGAGGGAAGAACGACTGCCGGAAAGCCCTCGTGCGCACTCTAATCTCTCTAATTTCACATTCGTGATCTCCTCGGGAAGTATTAGTAGGGGGAAGCAATATGTTCGATACCTCATCCAAAAACGCACCCTCTCGAAACCTGGACAGCAAACTTCACCACGATGCAGAGTGCCTCTCTTGCAGAGCCTGCCACTAGAGTTTGCTAAACATCTCCGTAATACTATCGCGCTTACCAAATAACCCTGTGACGAAACGTGCCGCTCTTCTTTGGATCTTCTCTATCTCCTTGATGGAAATTAAATTGTAGGTGTCACCTAGTAAACTTCTGCTTATTAATGAACATCCTACTCCATTGGAGAGCTTGTCAGTGAATGCTTCACATGTATAACTATAGTGATTTCTTTTTTTACTCATGCAGAATCGAAGATTCCTTTATGAATTTTTGGCATATTTTCTTATAAAGGGACAAGAGACGTGTCTCTGCCATTTTCTTACTTCAGAGGATCTGAGAAAGACAATTTCTGATGGTCTAAAGAGTCAAATTTTCGTCCACTTGTAGAAGTAAACATCCGCCTCTAATGATGTCTTCTAGATAAAAGTACATCTTCGCGTCCACATATTTGTTCAGCAGGTATGTCTCCGAAATCTTGACATGCATTCTTCACAGTCACCCAAAAGTCTCACTTTTCTCCCGCCTTCAGTATTTTCCCTCCGTTTTGTACAATCCTGATGGGATCTGGCTCACAAGATCTCCACAGCCGTTCAGCCTAACTACTTTAGAAAGAGGACTAAACATGTGACGGTCATGAAAGAAAGGAAAGAAACAGAAATTGCACATATGTTTATGCATCTACATCTACTTCTACAGGTGAAGTGCACGGTAGATCACACACTCAGGTTATTTCACGTTCATTTTCGGATTAAAACCTATGAGGAATGACTGTCTCTGTCCCCCCGTGCGAGCTGTTGACCTGATTTTATCTGCACGCTGTCTAGAGTATTGATTCGTAACGGATTAAAGAACATTCCTAATTTCTACATCGAAAGAAGTTTTTTGATGTTTCTAAACAGGTTCTAGCGGGTTGTACGACGTGTTGAGTGTCTGCATCTTAGACTATTTTAACATTTCAGATGCCCTCGCCATTCAAACAACGTCTTCCTGGCAGAAACTCTGTATCCTATGTTACTCCAATCTGATATTAGTCCCATACACTTGAGCAGTGTTCCTGCACGGGCCACACAAATGTTATATATGCAGTCTCTTTTGTAGGCGGAATATAATGACTCGGTATCCTACCAATGAATCGTGGCCTGCCATGTGCTTTATCTACTGCTGAGACTATATACTGCTACTGCCAAATACGTGTATGCTACGAGCAAGTGTGGTTGTAATTCGGTAATCCCTGCGGTCAAAAGGTGACATACTGTTACGTTTCGTGGAGTGTGTAACTTTGCATTTCTGTACATTAAAGAGTAGAGGGCTGTTTTTTGGACCAGAGTGACATTTTGTGCAGATATAGCTTGTTATTAGTGCAGAATTTACGGGACAATATTTCCTCAGATAACTGCATTGTTCCCAAAAGCCTAACTTTGCAACTAATACCGTCTGCCATCTCATAACGTACAATATGAACAGCAGCCGTCCAGTTACGCTTCCGTGAGTCACACCAGACACATCAATGCATTTATATGACTCTCCATCCGGTATAATGTGCTACGTAATGCCTGTGAAGAAATTATCGATCTACTCGCAACCATGATCAGGTATCCCCCAGGAACGTCTCTTAAGTGTAGAACAATGAATCTACATGGTTTCCTCAATAACAGGCAGAGGTTATGGTCTGTGAAAAGACCGCTGATTTCGACGAGACACGTTATTTTTCTCAAGATTCGGAGACTGTCGAAATTTATGAACCCAATCTGAACGTTCCAAGTAACACATTGCATGGCCCCTTCCCAGAAAGGTACATCACAAGTGCACTAAAGGAAAGGATTAGTTGATGAGGCACATTCTGAGGCACCAACGAGCAGTTTGGTGATGCAGAGAAGTATTAGCGGTAAAAACCGTGGAGAGAGACCAAGTCTTGACTACAGTAAACAGGTACCGGTGGTTGTAGGTTGCAATAATAGTGCAGAGATGCACAGACTAGAGAGCTGCATCACAGCCGTCTTCAAGCTGAAGACAACAACAACAACAACAACAACAACAACAATGCACTCATTGGACAACTTTGTTCCAACTTCTAATCCAGTTTTCCCTAAAACCTTGACACTTCATTGTTGACATAATCAAACCGGATATACAGCTACGAGGCTTCAAAAGTAGAATTGTGCTTGCAGAGTGAAACCGCCGTACTCTTAGTATATTTAGTTGTGAATGAAGTTACAGCAACGTTTCAAGTGACGCCTAGAAGAGAATTAAATATAATGGGAATCCACAGAGTTAATTATAATAACAGTAATAGTTGCCTGTGGATAAATGACCAGGTGTAAATCTTTCAAACCCACTTCGGCGATACGCATGTTCCTAACCTACCACAGCTATCCAACCAGGGAAAAGGGACCCACAGTTTAGCGTGGAATCCTATCCATCGCTAAGAGGTGAAGACTTAATTAACGGTACACTGAATATTTCCGTGGTCCAGGAAGGATTCCATCCCGCAACCTCTCTGTTTCCGGTGACGTACTTTATAACTGGAGCATCAGGCGTGACACGTCGCACTTATTCGCAGAGTACTGATGTGGATGTAGGTTCCACTCGTCCTCAGAATCAATACATACTCTACAAAAGAGTACCATAAATAAATTTCTTGAGGAATAGAGGTAAGAACCGTTAAACTATACGATACAATCATAGCGCTCATATGCTGTCAACATAGCTAGCCACCTTTATAAACAAGAGACTGAAATAACTCAAGACTGACTGAAGTCAAGACAAGAGACTGAAGTAGGGGGCCAAGTTTACGTCCTTGCACGGTCGGTCTCCAGATTCAGACTGTGACGCTCTTGATCACTTCATAAAGATTTCATGTCTAAATACATCTGACAAGCCACAGGTGCAGGAATATCCATCGCCACATTAGTAGAAAATCCTTATTTGTGCTCGATTGCGTACTCCAGAGTTGAAGGTCAACAGGTCCACTGCTAAATAATTACTGGTTTGTTCGATGTCAACTCATTAGTTTCAATAAATAAATTGAACTTGGTACATCTTTACGTTGTTATGTTGTAAATAAACCAAGAAACGTCACACACGCAATAGAATTTAACATGAATAACCTGTCGCCAACCTAAAAGTACTAAGAAAAAATCACTGAGCAGGCTGCTTTAGCTCGCACACGTATGGCTCCTACGATTACTTAGAATCCACTGCCTCTTCTACGACTGTTCCGATATCAAAAACAGCGTTATGTACGCGATAATCATGCTCAGCCTTATTAACATTAGTGTTGGCTTAAGGCCGGATTCAAACATAAATAAGTAGATTACCATTGTAGAAGGCCTTTTCACAGAAAATCCTTGTTCTTTTGGTTTGGAATAATTACTTAACGAAATTAGGTTGCAAGAAGAGGACAATATAGATTATACTTACTTAAAGACATGTACTTAGCCCTGAAATATAGAAGTGTGTACAAAATTTGTTGATGGACAGCATTAACTCACATTTTGTGTATTAAAATTTGATTAGCACTACGTTCTGAATGTTTCGTATTTAAATGACGTAATTAATTATTTAATCTTGTTACCTTAATTAATTCTCTTTTCATTAAATACAGCCTTATACATGATTAAAGTGGCTACGCTGGTCAAACTCGTCCTCCTGCGTCGCCTGCAATATCACAGTCACTCTGATACGTGACTTAATTAATGTGTTCTCCACATATCAGGTGTGATGAATCACTGAAATAAAGCAGTCCTCTATGAAGCTTATTACATTACTACGAAGGTATATCCTCCAGTTTTCCGATAAATGCTAGTATTCCGTGTCGTGCAAACGGAACTAATATCTCAACGTGAATATTGGATTCTCCTATTGATACCCAAACGAGTAAATGTGCTTAGTGTGTCTGGCATCAAACAAATCGCAAAATTACAAGCAAAGTTTAAAAGTTTTCCACACCATATGTTGTATACAGGCTAAGACGCAAGTAATCTTAATAGCCCATCAGAAATTAATAAGTTCAGATTTCCGCGAACGGCTACCTCCCATTCTGCTCGACGGTACTCCAATACCATATCAGAAAACAGTGAAGAACTTGGGTGTATCTTTGGATGAGCATCTCAACTGGGCGGAGAATACAGTCGCAGTGTGCCGAAAGACATCTGCTTGTCTCTCTGCTCTCAAAAGGTTTCGGAACATATTTCCGCAGGACTTGAAACGCCAGCTCGTGCAAGCACTCGTTCTACCGAACCTCCACTAATGTGATGTGATTCAACAAGGCACGAGTAGTGAAAACAAAAGACGGCTAGAGCTAACCATGAATGCCTGTGTGCGTTACACCTGCAACACTCGCCGATATGATCATGTTAGTGCTTCATACTCCGAGCTAGGGTGGCTGCGGCCGGACAAATTGCGTGACTACCACACTCTATGTCTACTTCACCGACTCCTCGTCGCGCAAGCACCCCAGTACCTTGCTTCAGAGATTAAAAACCTGTCATGCCATCATAATCGAAACACGAGGTCACTCTTATTTGGTATCCTAACTGTGGCCACTCACAAAACAAAAACTTTTGCAAACTCCTTCTCAGTTGCCGCTGTCCGCCTCTGGAACCAACTGCCCCTTACCTTGCGCAAAATTCAATCTCCTGCTGCTTTTAAGAAGAAGTTGAAGCATTTCCTACTATCATCCTCATAAAGTTCTCCACAAAATTAATGTACCAGGCCAATCCTCTCCTCTGTCAAATAGCAAAGCTAGTGTCTCCTATCTTGCTCCTTTCTCTTCTTCCTCTTGATCAATCTCTATTAACCATGCAATCTTCTTTTCCTTTATATTTCCTTAATTATGTTTCATCATGTCTCTCTATTCTTCTCCTCCCTTCACCATGAGTCTCCCTCATACTCCCTGCTGCCAGCACTCCTATCTAAAATCTGTCTCTTCAATAATGTCTAATTATAACAGTACTTATGATCTACGAATATAAACTCTATATGTACGTATTTTTCCAGGTGTACCTTTCTAATTGTTTATTTCACTTTTTGTACTAGATGTAGTTTAACATGCCTACTAAAACGTATGAATGTAAAATAAGTAGAATGCCTGGTTAGATGTAAGAGAGGGCCTGATGGCCCTAATCTTGCCAGGTTAAATAAATAAATAAATAAATAAGTAAATAAACCTAGCTCATATATGAAGTTATGAGCCAAAGAAATTCCAGTCCACAAATCGGACTATTATCGACACTGCACATCTGACTGACCTGTTATACCTAAAAGCCAATAGATACGTGAAATTATATCAATTTTTTATTTTTCTGTGTTTTTCCTGAATTAATCAACGACAGTTTACCCGATCACCGCCTATCCTTCCCCCACCTGAGCTTGGGTTTCAATAACCTCGCCATCTACGGCACAATAAACCCGCAACTTATTTTGCGAAATGAAAACCCTCCATCCCTCAACAAACTGGGAGACTCTGGTGATAATGCTCACAGTTCTACTCACTTATTTTTAATTGAAGCTACTGTACACTTGATATTTTCTTTGAGCCAGCCAAAGAAAAGTAACGCCATGGCACAAATGGTTCAAATGGCTCTGAGCACTATGGGACTTAATATCTATGGTCATCAGTCCCCTAGAACTTAGAACTACTTAAACCTAACTAACCTAAGGACATCACACAACACCCAGCCATCACGAGGCGGAGAAAATCCCTGACCCCGCCGGGAATCGAACCCGGGAGCCCGTGCGTGGGAAGCGAGAACGCTACCGCACGAGCCATGGCACACCATGGCTGTCTGATGCAGCTTTCAGTCGTTTTGATAGTGGCCGACACCGGTTAACGATATTAAGCCTTTTCTCTGGTTACCTCAATGAAAACGTTATGTGACAATAAAAAATGTTTATCAGTAGCTTCACGAGACAATGTCATTTATTACAAGAGCGGAAGTTGTAAGTAAGTCGGGAGACTACTTAAGGTACATTATTATTGAGTTTCTCCTTTAGCTGTTCTTATTATTTAGAGTCATATTGAAGAAAATGAAATAAAAAATTATGTTCAAAATACCGTAACATTGCTCAGAAATTTCGCTTTCATTTTCTCTTCCGCATCCATATGTAAACATATACACCAACATTTACATCTGTATTTCATTTCCCATAGTAGTGGAAAGAATGGCTAGCGATAGGTCTCCGTATAATTTCCAATTTCGCTGATTTTTCCTGCCGCAGTCGTTCTGCGAGACGTACACTGGATGAAGTAATGTTTTGCCCCGTCTTCTAAAATATGCTCTTTGAATTTCAACAGTAAACCTTTCTGTGATGCGCAGCGTGTCTTTTGAAACTGACAGTGGAGACAGTGTAGCATCTCGGTAACGCCCTCGCGTTTAATGCCTCAACTCTTGACTAAAGGCATCGGAGATTATGTAATTGAACTGATCTCTCCGTCTATTTATGCACAATGCCTTACATTTATTTTTGCGTTACCAATTGCACTAACCGTCGATCGCCTATAAGTCTTCCTGCCTTTCGCTACAGTTTTCTGGCGTTGCAAGTTTCCAATAGACGACAGTAACATCCGCGAAAAGCCTCGCGGATTTTCCTACGTTATCGAATACATCATTTACATTTATAGTGGATAGTAATGTCCCGTAACAACCCATAGGGTACTCATAAACCGACTTTTACATTCACCCATATTGCCGACCTACACATTCTAGGAAATCCGCAATCGTGTCACGTTGATCCTTCGTTCACTAAGCGACAGTGCGTAACTGTGTCTAACGTGTTCCATCAATAAGGAAACACGGCAACAGCGCATGCGCCTCTCTGAGCCGGCGATCTAAGATCGTAAACTACACTCCTGGAAACGGAAAAAAGAACACATTGACACCGGTGTGTCAGAACCACCATACTTGCTCCGGACACTGCGAGAGGGCTGTACAAGCAATGATCACACGCACGGCACAGCGGACACACCAGGAACCGCGGTGTTGGCCGTCGAATGGCGCTAGCTGCGCAGCATTTGTGCACCGCCGCCGTCAGTGTCAGCCAGTTTGCCGTGGCATACGGAGCTCCATCGCAGTCTTTAACACTGGTAGCATGCCGCGACAGCGTGGACGTGAACCGTATGTGCAGTTGACGGACTTTGAGCGAGGGCGTATAGTGGGCATGCGGGAGGCCGGGTGGACGTACCGCCGAATTGCTCAACACGTGGGGCGTGAGGTCTCCACAGTACATCGATGTTGTCGCCAGTGGTCGGCGGAAGGTGCACGTGCCCGTCGACCTGGGACCGGACCGCAGCGACGCACGGATGCACGCCAAGACCGTAGGATCCTACGCAGTGCCGTAGGGGACCGCACCGCCACTTCCCAGCAAATTAGGGACACTGTTGCTCCTGGGGTATCGGCGAGGACCATTCGCAACCGTCTCCATGAAGCTGGGCTACGGTCCCGCACACCGTTAGGCCGTCTTCCGCTCACGCCCCAACATCGTGCAGCCCGCCTCCAGTGGTGTCGCGACAGGCGTGAATGGAGGGACGAATGGAGACGTGTCGTCTTCAGCGATGAGAGTCGCTTCTGCCTTGGTGCCAATGATGGTCGTATGCGTGTTTGGCGCCGTGCAGGTGAGCGCCACAATCAGGACTGCATACGACCGAGGCACACAGGGCCAACACCCGGCATCATGGTGTGGGGAGCGATCTCCTACACTGGCCGTACACCACTGGTGATCGTCGAGGGGACACTGAATAGTGCACGGTATATCCAAACCGTCATCGAACCCATCGTTCTACCATTCCTAGACCGGCAAGGGAACTTGCTGTTCCAACAGGACAATGCACGTCCGCATGTATCCCGTGCCACCCAACGTGCTCTAGAAGGTGTAAGTCAACTACCCTGGCCAGCAAGATCTCCGGATCTGTCCCCCATTGAGCATGTTTGGGACTGGATGAAGCGTCGTCTCACGCGGTCTGCACGTCCAGCACGAACGCTGGTCCAACTGAGGCGCCAGGTGGAAATGGCATGGCAAGCCGTTCCACAGGACTACATCCAGCATCTCTACGATCGTCTCCATGGGAGAATAGCAGCCTGTATTGCTGCGAAAGGTGGATATACACTGTACTAGTGCCGACATTGTGCGTGCTCTGTTGCCTGTGTCTATGTGCCTGTGGTTCTGTCAGTGTGATCATGTGATGTATCTGACCCCAGGAATGTGTCAATAAAGTTTCCCCTTCCTGGGACAATGAATTCACGGTGTTCTTATTTCAATTTCCAGGGGTGTATATTATACACACATCTGGCATAGAAAAGAAGACTGAGGATTTTATTTTGGTTCTGAAGTATAAATATAAAACTAAAAGAACATAAGAAATCAATCACTTAATCTCTATAAATTGCATGATCACATTATTTAAAAAAATAACTATTTACAGTGGAACCTCGTTTACCTCGGTATTATTAATTCAGATGTCCTACTGATCTTCATCGTCTACACTTTTTCTTCTGTACCGTGTCGATGATACGGAAGTAATAGCGACAACAATCTAGAGCAGCGATCATTAAATTTAGATTCAGAAAAGCGCCACGCAGGGATAAGGGAATTATGTCGGTTGATAAGTTAACAATGAACCGTATTGCATTCCCCCGGTTGTTTGGAGTGTAACATGACTGCTGAGACAAAGAAGGTGATAGTGCTCATTGGCACAAAGTGAGATTAATTGTGTAGTTTGGATAAAGGAGAACTGTTGAATAATATGGCCGCCGAAATTGGTGGTGCACCTTTTTACAGCGTCAAGAGTAACCGTAAAAAAAAAATGACTTTTGCTTCTGATGGCCAGTTTATTGCCGTTTATTCATTTGCAAGTAGGACAGTGATGATGAGTGACAAAGCTGGCACTCAGTCTCAAGACACTGTAGCACCAGAGCTAAAGGCCAAAGTGACACTAGCCACTGCTTGTGGTGGCAATGTAAGACGAGCGCCAGAGACGCCACAACTGTAAGATTTCTGTACGGGACGAATCCCAGCTATACCAGGATCAGAATAACAAACTGACTGATAGCTATGAGCTTACAGGACATCTACCACAGCAACAACCAATCACAACACGGTCACACCCCCTGTCCAGTGCACACTTGTCATATCTCTCTGCTACGTCAACTGCAGGCGACAATCACAGCATATAATACAACTGTTGTGCAAAAATATTAAGGTTTTCGTAGCCACTTGTTGACAAATTGCCTGTTGGCTTCTGTCTCGGATTTCTTAGCCGACATTTCTCTCACGATTTTCTGTGTGGTTTCACCGGCACAAGTGACTGATATCGTCAAAGCTTCACTCTCCATTGCTGGCGGCGGACCACAATTGCCATTATACAATTTAAACATGGTAAATAGTTTCGTTTGATTTCTGCAGTCCCCTCTCCAGTTCCTTCAAATAGTAAAAAAGAGATGAGTTGAATAGTGAATGAAAAACTTCATCATTAGCTACATTCATGAAATGACATGCATTCGTATTATGGGCCAGCAACGCTACGACAGTGTGTAGTTAAAAGGATCACCGTGAGCAGACCAGGTTGTGAAACATAGTATCGCAATACGCAGGTAATAAAGAAGGCCAGTTCCATTAGTACAAATTGCATCGAGTGCCCATTATTTGCATTTGTACAGCAGATACAGTTTCTCACTCTATTTACTGCTCAAACACAATTAATGGGAATTCTCACTATATCTCTTGTACAAATTCCAGTAATGGGTATACGATCGAATTTTTACTAATCCAACTTGCCATTTTCCTTCTTCATTACATGCAACTCGCAAGATTGTGGTTTACTACCTGGCTCGCTCACGATCATGCTTTTACCTACATACGGTCATGATGTTGTCGGTCCATAATACGAATGTCTGGCATTGCATGACTGTAGCTATTGATGTTTCTCAACGCCTATTCAAGTCTTTTTTTACGACTTGAACGATCTGAGGATGGTTATAGAAATCCACCATGATTTAATTGTATAATGGAAATTGCGGTCTCGGCATTAGGAGTTTTTTACTTTAGCAAGCGTTATTTAATAAACAAAATAATGATTTATTTCGGCGGCGCTAATGCAAGGGAGATACGTGCAGGGTCTTCATGCATATGAAGGACTCACGAACCACGTTCAAAAGAAACACACTGATGACTCCGGCATATAAACGTTGTCGTGAGTTTTATTAATATCTGTTGAAACTGCCGTGAAAATAATTATAATTTGCGTATTCGCGCGAAAGTGTGTGGGTACAGTTTTGACATGAATTACATATGGGATTCTTTCCACGAGCGTTAGACGTGCTAAGTTTTCTGCACTCTCGTAGCCCATAAATGAGCAAATGTGTCTAATATTAATTCTCCTCCAAAAGTTAATGGTTTTTTATTACCACAGATGTGTGTCATTTATATGTCTATAATATCCTGTATTCTATCAAATATTTGTTTTGTACTTCACTATTTATGTGATCGCTCTAAGCTTGTGGTTATAGCTTGATACCAATGCCTGCCAACTTTAACTGTATATTACAGCACTGAGCATGGTCACAAAGTGACCGAAAATCGCTTTTGCTGCCAATAAAACAACAAAATACGGCCAATGCTGATTTTCTTTCCAATTCTATCCACTATTTGGTCGTGGTGCACACAACACGCCATGGAGTCGCCAATCACTTCACTATTTGTTTGAAGTACCCCTTGACCAGCATACAGCACTTGGTGTAAGTCAGCAGACACAGCAGGTGCTGCTTGGAGCTACCATCTCCGCATGGAGGACAAAGGACTGCCTCAGAACACACCACCACAAGGGCCTTTCAAGGATGTAACAATCAACAATGAGGATAATCCAAATCGATGTAAAAAAAAAAAAAACTGAACATGTTGAGTTAGTTGGAGTCTAGTGTTCGCTCCATACACATGGATGTACACAAGCGTACAATAAATGTTGTATCTTATATGTAACAGGCGATAATTATTTCGGTTAAGATTAATGTTGGATGAATGATAATGTACTAATTTTATGAAGAACCTATACTTGATTTCGCCACCCAACCTTTTGAGAAACAAAGGAAACGTGTATGTTTGTGACAACCAACCCATTTCATTTTAATCTTTTATCTGAATTTCCAGATTGACTGAATGTTCGATCAGTTGATCTGCGAACCGATCTAGTCCGGATAAACGAAGTTCCACTGTGCCTAGACACGGAACTGCGGCCGCGCGCGCTGGTTCCAGTACATGGTTCACTCCCACACCGTCACGCAGGGCAGAGTGGCGGGTGCTCAGTACTCACGGAGACGATGACGTTGAGAAGGCCCATGCTGCAGTGTGCACCGGTGGTCAGCTGAGCATCGCGCCGGCGCCCGCACAGTGGATGCGAGCGGCGCCAGCTGTGCCCGCTATATAGGAAGGGGTGGGGGGGGGGGGGGACAGGGGCCCCCACCACGGCCGGTAGCCAACCTGCTGGGCCGGTAGGCGCACGGGCCACGGGGCCTTCCTTCCGACACGCGACCGCTCTGCTCGCGGGCCTGCGGCGCCCTCTGTTGGACCCTTCACAACTCCGTCAGTCGTTTCATACTCGCAATCGAAACCTCGGATACCACCGGAGTCAGGGATTTTCACCTGCCTCGAGATGACTGGGTGTTTGTGTTGCCCTCATCATTTCATCATCATTCATAAAAGTGGCGAGATTGGGCTAAGCAAAGGTTGGGAATTTGTACGGGCGCTGATAACCGAGCAGTTGAGCGCCCCCACAAACCAAACATCATCATCATCATCATCATCGGATACCACATCGATGTATCCACTATCCACGGGACATTTGCGCTGCTGGTCATCAAAACTGCTCTATCAGGAACGATAGAAAAAAGCCTTTGCTTCTTCTGTACCTACGCCATTGACAGAAAGTATGATGGTACTTTTTACTGGACGTTAACATGGGGTGTGCTCAACATTCGCCAATAAGGTGGCTTGAACTCTGCTGGGGACAATTAACAACGGGGCGTCTCAACGTCTGTGCAAGAATTGCTGCTCGCTCTTCCTAAAGAACAGTAGCCAGAGAATATAGTGATGTTGAACACTAGGGTCTGGAGCGGAGTCGACGTTCCAACTCATTCCAGAGGTGTTCTAGTGACTTCATGTTGGGAGTCCGAGCAGATCACTCCGTTTTGGGAATGTTAGTGGTGGTGGTGGTTGTTGGGATGTTTAAGGGGGACTAAACAGCGAAGGTCATTTGTCCCCCAGAATGTTAGTGAAAAAAAAAAAAAAAAAATGAAATGAAATGATCGTTTGGCATTGCAGGCCGGGAGGTCCCATCCGGGGAAGTTCGGCCGCCGACTGCGTCTTATTCCAGTAGACGCCTTGGGCGACTCGCCTGCTGGTTATGAGGGCGAAAAATGTTAATGAGGACAACACAACACCCAGTCCACGTTCGGAGAAGTTCTCCAACCCGGCCGGGAATGGAACCCGGATCCGCTACATGCAAGGCAAGCACTTTACTCAGCTAAGTAGGCGCACTATTGATCACAAAAGATTGCCTTAAAAATGTCACTTTATGATGGGGCGCATTGTCATGCTGATACAATCAACGTCTTCGAACTGTTCCTCTACTGTACGCAGTACTCAATGCTGTAAAAATTGTGTTTCCATCCGTCCGAGTTTAGCGTTTTCTTAACTGCAACAAGGTCATCACAGAATAATTACGAAAAACCTATCACCAACATCTCTGTAGATAGCGTTCTCTGGGCATTCGTCAAACTGAGACCCTTCCATCAGATCGCCAGTCGATATAGCATGATCGATTACTCTAAACCATTCGTTTCCAGTCATTCAATGTCCAGTGGTGTTGCTCTTTATACCAGCTGAAGCGTCGCTTAGCACTGATTACGCGTGCATGAGGAGCTTTTCGACCACTGTACCCCATTCTTTATAACTCCCTACGCACAGTCATTGTGCTAGCTCTACAGCTGGAAGACTTTGAAACTCATGAATTATTTCGTCTCTTGATGCGATTTTTCAGAAGCACTCTCACAATGCTTAATGGACCAGTCCGTGCGTCATCAGATCTGCCTATTCTTGCTGTAACAGTGGTCATTTCTTCGCGTTTACACTTCACAATTACATCCCAGCATTGGCGTGGACAGTTTTAGAGGGCTGAAACGTGTCCCTGATTGACTTATTAATCAACTTCCAAATCTCTCACTCTGTATAACTTCCCTTAACCTTCCAAAACTAATTGAGGCGAACCACTTCTTTAATAACGAACCTCTAACTGGTCGCTGGTGAAGTTAAATGGTTAACGCGGAAATTACGGCCCTAAACCGGGGAAATTGCAAAACAAGTATCTCACTCTGACTGACGCTATCTGACGACAGTAATATGTCGGTTATGATTTTGACCAGATTGATAATATCTTCCTGGACACGTGTTACAAGCCTACAACTTAAAAATGTGAAAGTGTCGAATAGAAACAATGCTGAAACTCATTAACACCGTTTCTTCAGAAACACAACTACTGGATCAACACAGGAAGTCAATAATCACAACCCTGTGACAGTTCTGCCTATCCTAATTTGCATGAAAAGAATCTGCTGTCTCTAGACGTTCACAGTAACTGACAACTACTTAATCCCGTAATTCTCGATCGAAACAGTGACTGGAAGTTAGTGACTACAATCCAGACGTCCACACATCGATTGCAGTACAAAAGGAGACGTGAGAGGCGATCGTTCTGGACCCCACAAGTGTGAAATGAAACTAAACTAGTCTGCCGGTGTTTCAATTATGCTCACCTCCAACAGAGCAACCCGCCAAAATTCGAATATCTTTTCCAGTCTCTTGTGACATCACGAAACTCTCCCCTACTACCAAAAGCATTCATTTCAACGCTACGCTTTCGCATTATACGTCTTTACGTCAGCCGCACGTTCTCCCGCCAATGTTCATAGTCTCCTAACTGGTTTCGAGAAATTCAGGAAGGTCAGCTACGAGGGTGGAGTTAGTTTCCCGTGGTCTGCGCTTCCTACAAACGACACATACTAATCTTCAGAAGAAGTCAGAAGACTTGGAAAGGCGCCCCCAGCTACCCCATACGGCGCCGTACAGCTCTTGGCCGAACCTTCATCTACATCTACATCTACATTTATACTCCGCAAGCCACCCAAAGGTGGCGTATGGTTCGCGGGAAGAACGACTGTCTGAAAGCCCCCGTGCGCGCTCTAACCTCTCTAATTTTACATTCGTGATCTCCTCGGCAGGTATAAGTAGGGGGAATCAATATATTCGATACCTTATCCAGAAACGCACCCTCTCGAAACCTGGCGAGCAAGCTACACCGCGATGCAGAGCGCCTCTCTTGCAGAGTCTGCCACTTGAGTTTGTTAAACATCTCTGTAACGCTATCACGCTTACCAAATAACCCTGTGACGAAACGCGCCGCTCTTCTTTGGATCTTTTCTATCTCCTCCGTCAACCCGATCTGGTATGGGTCCCACACTGATGAGCAATACTCAAGTATAGGTCGAACGAGTGTTTTGTAAGCCACCTCCTTTGTTGATGGACTACATTTTCTAAGGACTCTTCCAATGAATCTCAGCCTGGTACCCGCCTTACCAACAATTAATTTTATATGATCATTCCACTTCAAATCGTTCCGCACGCATACTCCCAGATATTTTACAGAAGTAACTGCTACCAGTGTTTGTTCCGCTATCATATAATCATACAATAAAGGATCCTTCTTTCTATGTATTCGCAATACATTACATTTGTCTATGTTAGGGGTCAGTTGCCACTCCCTGCACCAAGTGCCTATCCGCTGCAGATCTTCCTGCATTTCGCTACAATTTTCTAATGCTGCAACTTCTCTGTATACTACAGCATCATCCGCGAAAAGCCGCATGGGACTTCCGACACTATCTACTAGGTCATTTATATATATTGTGAAAACCTTAGGCGCTAGCAGTCTTGTGGGACGAAAAAGTTTGCCACTCCTTGCCACGAATCTTACGCCAGCCAAGCCACTGTCCCATCCACCGGTTACCGACCTGCTGCTCTGTCTCAAGTCTACTGCTCTGCACAATCGCACACACCCCATCTTGATTAAGAATATTATTGATAAAGGCGCAGAGTTCCTGCAGAACAACCCTACAAGCTAATTGGGTGAAAGTAAGAAAAATAGACAGTCCTTCGTGTTTCAGAGTCAGAGAGAGTGGACATCATTCTTAGAGTGAAGAAGTTTCTGTGTACTACTTGAAAGTGCTACTTTCAAGAAAGCCTTCCATCTGCCATCATATATACATACATACATACATACATTAATCCTTGTTCCATAGATCATGAATACGATATTTCCTAATGATGTGGAATGTGTCACTTTAACATAAGTTTCCTTTATACAAGATAATCAACTGATTTTTTCATAGTTACTACTTCATATCTAAGAATTTATCTATTGAATAGAAGGAGTTGTCATTCCGAAATTCTTTTAATTTGCTTTTAAATGTTGGTTGGCTATCTGTCACACTTTTAATACTATTTGGCAAATGACCAAAGATTTTTGTGGCAGCATAATTCACCCCTTTCTGTGCCAAAGTGAGATTTAATCCAGAGTAGTGATTGTAGCTGTGCACTTCGCTGTTATTTTTGAATTGGAATGTGTTATTAATGACAAATTTCATAAGTGAATATATGTATTGCGAAGGTACTGTGAATATCCCGAGTTCCTTAAACAAATGTCTGCAAGGTGATCTTGGGTGGGCTTAAACTACACTCCTGGAAATTGAAATAAGAACACCGTGAATTCACTGTCCCAGGAAGGGGAAACTTTATTGACACATTCCTGGGGTCAGATACATCACATGATCACACTGACAGAACCACAGGCACATAGACACAGGCAACAGAGCATGCACAATGTCGGCACTAGTACAGTGTATATCCAACTTTCGCAGCAATGCAGGCTGCTATTCTCCCATGGAGACGATCGTAGAGATGCTGGATGTAGTCCTGTGGAACGTCTTGCCATGCCATTTCCACCTGGCGCCTCAGTTGGACCAGCGTTCGTGCTGGACGTGCAGACCGCGTGAGACGACGCTTCATCCAGTCCCAAACATGCTCAATGGGGGACAGATCCGGAGATCTTGCTGGCCAGGGTAGTTGACTTACACCTTCTAGAGCACGTTGGGTGGCACGGAATACATGCGGACGTGCATTGTCCTGTTGGAACAGCAAGTTCCCTTGCCGGTCTAGGAATGGTAGAACGATGGGTTCGATGACGGTTTGGATGTACCGTGCACTATTCAGTGTCCCCTCGACGATCACCAGTGGTGTACGGCCAGTGTAGGAGATCGCTCCCCACACCATGATGCCGGGTGTTGGCCCTGTGTGCCTCGGTCGTATGCAGTCCTGATTGTGGCGCTCACCTGCACGGCGCCAAACACGCATACGACCATCATTGGCACCAAGGCAGAAGCGACTCTCATCGCTGAAGACGACACGTCTCCATTCGTCCCTCCATTCACGCCTGTCGCGACACCACTGGAGGCGGGCTGCACGATGTTGGGGCGTGAGCGGAAGACGGCCTAACGGTGTGCGGGACCGTAGCCCAGCTTCATGGAGACGGTTGCGAATGGTCCTCGCCGATACCCCAGGAGCAACAGTGTCCCTAATTTGCTGGGAAGTGGCGGTGCGGTCCCCTACGGCACTGCGTAGGAACCTACGGTCTTGGCGTGCATCCGTGCGTCGCTGCGGTCCGGTCCCAGGTCGACGGGCACGTGCACCTTCCGCCGACCACTGGCGACAACATCGATGTACTGTGGAGACCTCACGCCCCACGTGTTGAGCAATTCGGCGGTACGTCCACCCGGCCTCCCGCATGCCCACTATACGTCCTCGCTCAAAGTCCGTCAACTGCACATACGGTTCACGTCCATGCTGTCGCGGCATGCTACCAGTGTTAAAGACTGCGATGGAGCTCCGTATGCCACGGCAAACTGGCTGACACTGACGGCGGCGGTGCACAAATGCTGCGCAGCTAGCGCCATTCGACGGCCAACACCGCGGTTCCTGGTGTGTCCGCTGTGCCGTGCGTGTGATCATTGCTTGTACAGCCCACTCGCAGTGTCCGGAGGAAGTATGGTGGGTCTGACACACCGGTGTCAATGTGTTCTTTTTTCCATTTCCAGGAGTGTATTATTCTGATTACACGCTTTTGTGCAATGAATACTTTCTCTCTTAATGACGAATTGCCCCAAAATATGATGCCATATGAAAGCAGTGAATGGAAATAGGCATAGTACGCTAACTTATGATATGCTTATCACCAAAAATTGCAATAACCCTAATAGCATACGTAGATGAACCTAACTGTTTCAGTAGATCATCGATGTGTTTCTTCCTATTCAATTTCTCATCAATGCACACACCCAGAAATTTGAGTACGCTGCCTTAGCAATAGACTTCCGTTGATAGTCTATATTTATCAATGATGTTACGCCATTTACTGTACAGAATTGTATAAACTGTGTTTTCTTAGAATTTAGTGAGAGTCCATTTGCAGAGAACCGCTTAATAATTTTCTGCAATTCACTCGTGTCCTAAACCTTACTGGCATATTTATATATTGTTTTAACATTTTGACTATACCTGTTATGTATTCAGGTGGAAAATGTTTTAATTGTGGTTTTAATGTTTTGGCTACAGAGGTAACAGTTTCCTCTGAAGAAGGCGCTCCTAGTTGGTGTTGAAAACTAGTTAAAGATTTTAAATTTTATTTGCAACCGGTTGGCTGGAAAACGTATGGCAGAAGAAAACAAACTATTGTGAAAATTGATCAGTAGATGGCGCTGTACGTGTCAGCATACGTAAATCAAAACAGCTGTCCTGCGCAGGACCCACTGAAGTTGGTATAAGCAAGCCGGCTACACGGCTTTTCCTCCTTCGCGTCTAGAGAAAATGATTCGGAAATTCGAGAAGACGGGTTCGTTTGGTGTGCAATCTGGTGGAGGAAACGAACTGATTCGACGTCAGTGGAATCAGTGCAGGAGGAGACGAGTGGTGGCGTGCAAACGTGTATTGCACGGAGAATTGCCCGAACACTGGACAGACCCGTGAGCACGGTGTGTACAATCTTAAAAAACATCCTTCTTTTCTATCGATTCAAAATTAGCTATGTGCACGAGTTGTTTCCTGTTGAGGTGCCAGCAAGAGAGACCTTTGCTTTAGAATTTCTTGCTCGCGTGGAAGTGGACAATGACTTGCGTGGAACATTTTGTGGACAGACTAAGCCCACTTCCATCTGACAGGATATTTCAATACACAGAAATGTCGAATATGGCAATGGAAAATCCACACGAAAATCAACCAGTACCATTTCATCCCGAAAAGGTCAGTGTGTGGTGCGGGTTTAAGGCGTCATTTATCATAGGGTCATATTTTTTCGGAGAGACAGGTGCTTCCGTTCCTGTTACCTGAACCATCACTGGTAAGCACTATGAGTGTCTTCTGCGCAGCCACGTCATTCCAGCTCTCCAACAGCGTGGATGGGATAATTTTTATGTAAGATGGCGCACCTCCGCACATTGCAAATCCGGTTAAGCAGCTGCAGAAGCGCCATTGCTATAATAATCGCCGCCATTTCCCTACAGCCTGGCTGTCCCGGTCACGTGATCTTAATCCGTGGCAGTGGGGCTATCTGAAAGATGTGTTCAGTGTTCCGACTGGAAACTTGGCTGCACTGAAGGCACGCAGTGCGCAGTGACCCCGGAAACACTTCGATCAGTTGTGGAACAAGCTGTTTCGCGATTTCAACTCGTTGCAGAAAACGGTGCACAGCATATTGAACATCTTTTGTGCCAATCACACTGAAATTAATAATCCGATTTGATTTTGATTGATGCTTTTAATGCGTTTTTTGGCCTCGGAGCAATTAAAACCCGATATCGTTGATTATTTTTATGCTGCTTTTGTCCTCAGGACAATTAAAAACCTATTTTTCCCATCGGATGTGATACTACCTTGCGTGGTGGATGGGCTTACGTAACTGACAGTAGCACACCTGTACACCCATGCACACTGAGTAGTACAGTTTGTTTAACGTCAGACGTACACCTTACACATTGTATGATTCATTTGTCGCTTGTAGTCGACGACTATTAAATTTTGATGCTTATTGCTTCATCTATTACTACATTTTGTATTTATTTTTCTTCATTCATACGTTTTCCCCATTCTCTGATAGTCTTCCGTTGCAATTTGACGTCATTCTGGCTAGTGGTGGTGTTTCTGCAGCGTTTTGAAAGTTTAACTTTAATTACAATCACCCTTTATATTATGCAACATGTACATTATGCAACAATAGTGTGTAAATATGGATCAATCATATTGAAGATAGTATAAACATTGCATTCATTAATTTCAGTCGTTTCTTGTAGCGCATACCAAACAAGAAAAGCATTTTCATTTATATTATCAAGTTTAAAAATAAAAAAGTAAATAGTTTTTCCAAAGAGTAAATTTTTTAACGATCCCCATAGTATTTTACGAATAGAAGTATGTTGTACTACACACTTTAGAAGGTAGCCTAATTTTCTTCCTGAGAGCTCAAGCTATCTCTCTGCTAAATTTCATCGAAGTCAGTCCTGGTGGTTAGTAATAATGAATTTAAACGTCAGGCATGGTGATGTAGTTTCTCAGGCATCTCAATGTTTGTAACCTTATATATCCTGAACCATCTGTCGTACACTGATATAATTTTCCAGTTACATTTGGTAGCATATGTGAAGACTGTCTGCAAAATGTATTGTCAATACAGTTGGTTGTAAAGAAGTAATAAGTTATAACGTCATGCCTAACACGAAAATGATCAACGAAAAAGACAGTTTTACGTATTCACTATTAGTATAGATTGAAAAACAGGCTGTCAGGGGACTGACACATAATTTTCACATTACAAATGTTCTTTATTTTATGTTATCATTTGCCGCTATGTGACGTATTTTACATCTATTTTGTTTTATGAGATTTCGTTATGGTACCATGTCGTTGGACTTGTTTCGCTTTGGTCGATCCCTTCCTTAAGTGACAATTCCTCCTTTGGTACTGTGGTGAGATGGTGTTGACGTCAATGTCTGTCGAATTATTGGTCGTACAGACATAATTTGTTAATAGGATCGATTACAGACTTGAAAGGTGTAGCTTAAATGTGACATTCTTTTATTCAGCTGGCGAAAAGCACCTCTCTACCACAACAGAGCCCCCACCCTTGCCACAGTTATACCCTAAAGTGGTATGGCCAAGTTATGTTGTGCGCGCACGATAGATGAATTCTTTTTCCTTGGCTGCTCGCGCATGCCCGCCCAGACGCGGGAGATTGCTGCGTTGCCAGTTGCAAACGACGCAGGCGCCAAGAGAAGCAGCGCCATACTATAGTATAGTTCGCAAACTTACGTTTAGGAGGGAGCGCGCAGTTTATGAAGTAAAGCCACCACGGCCGCATTAACCCTTTCGCTGCTACAGAGACGTGCTTCCCGCATTCCGCGCTGTGCGCGATTTTGTCATCACTGCACTGCTCGCCTGTGCAGACACATGGTGTTCCGACTGCTTTGACACACTTATCATTCGATTTCACAAAAACTATTTGGCCCAAAAATTTGATTTTTACGCATCTTCTTGACTGATACCTTCCCCCCCATAAATGACTTAATTTTGTTTCGATGTTCAACACAGTTATTGTGCATCATTAAATGTAAACCACTGCACGAAATTTTGAAGAGTTTGCAGAGGTAAAAGTCCATAGCGTATACTTTCCGTATGGTCGATTTTAGTTGCCACAATGTTGAGAATGAAATGTGGACAATATACCTAAATTTCATATAAAATTTGCTGTATAACAATATCTCATTTAAGTACGAGATAGGTGTCGTATGTAATATTGAGTAATATTCCGTCTTTCGCGACTGTAATAAAAGTTTTATTTATACCAGAGTCATTTCGCTTTTTTCTAAAAAGTTCTGATTAAAATTGGCGAAGTACACAAACCTTAATTGTGGACGTAATAATATATAGAAACTAAAATATGTCGTCAGTGAGGCGCAATGCGCAAAAAAATTGTGTTTGTCACAACAGACAGCAAATACTTGCCAAAACATAGATCAGTTGCCGAAAACATTGAATATGATGATGTTGCCAAAGCAGCAAAGCAAAGAATTGCGTCAATGAAGTAGCTTGGCAATGTACGAGCCGAGATTCTGCTCTAAATAATGCTTTTAATACTGTCATAAAGTATATATTTCAATATGAGTAGTAAAACAGCGACTGCGGAAGATAAGATACACAAACAAAACAGATAACATGAATATTGTATGTGTGCCTTTTCATTGTTTTTAATTGCTGTGAAAAGAAATATTGGAGGACAAAATTAGAAAACCGAAAACTAATTACGATAAAAACGAAGAGACAAGCAACTAGAAATTTCAAAAAATTACATTCAAACGAATAAAATTCATGAAGTAAGACACATCGATATTGTTTTTAAATAAACAAAATATTAAGCACCTACAAGGCTTGAACTCTAAACAGTTCACGTAGCAGCTAAACATCTTCACCATTACACTAATGTAGCTCGCCTTTCAAACTAATTCCTGGAGGACTCTAAAATATCTCGCTAAATAGCGACAAACATTGTTGGTACGACTATGAATTATTCACGTTTCGTCGAAGTACAGTAGGAAATAAACAATTTATTGCGAAAAAGCGGTTCGTGAGGATGATACAAACACCTTTCCTTGATATCACCTGAAGTAGGAGGCTTATTGCTTGTTTGCTTTAATTAATTAATAGAATATGAAGCAATTGGTATAAAGAATGCTTTTTCCAAACTTTCTATAAAAGAAAGTCTGCTATCAAGACACATTGCTTTTGTTCAATTACTTTATTTATGACTGAACGTTTCTAAAACGGAAGCCACTCGTCCGCGGTCTGCACTGCAGTCAAGCTCTGGCAACGTCGTTCTCTGTTCATTGGCTGACAGTGTTTTGTGACGTCGGATGCGCAGAACGAACCTAAACTCGGCCGCCGTCGTAAATGACGCGCACTTTAGCTGGTCGTTTATAAACTGTTAGCACTTCGGCTTACGACGAACATGCGCCAGACTGTGATTGTCAGCTTAGGTACTGCAAGCTGATTTTGGACGAAGGTGGCCTAGAAGGCACGCCCTGCGCTCAGAGTGTGGGACGGGCAGAGACTGCGCTCGGATTGCGGGCAGACGCTGGCTGTGTGGAGGCGGGAGGGCGCGTGCAGGGCCCGCCACGCGCCCGGGGGCGGCCTCCCGCTTTAACGAGATCTCGGGCCGGGCCCCGCCGCATCAGGCGCCGCCTCTGACGCCGCCTGCCGGAAAAGCAATTTGCGGGCCGCATGTAAAGAAGCGCCCGGGACCCGATATATCGGGCCGGCCGCCTTCTTTGTCGATGGCTGCCAATTTGCGTCGCATTACGCCAGCAGAGTCGCCCACCGCCCGCACGGGATGTTGCGAGGCAGGCAGTGGCTGAGGGGGAAACCACTGCCGCTCGCGTCCTCCACAGAATACAGCTCCAGGGTCTTACCGGCAAAATTCCGTGAACGGACGTTTCAAGGTATTGCTTCCTTACATGGAGGATGTTCTGAGTACAAGTGGTGTTCCGAGCACGGGGCACACAACCCGAACCACACGCCACCGTTAAGCACTAATGAAGGACTGGGTCCCAGAATGAGCACTTGCTCGCGAAAGGCAAAGGTCCCGAGTTCGAGTCTCTGTGGGGAACACAGTTTTAATCTGCCAGGAAGTTTCAAGGACTGGGTCTCTTACTTCGATTGCACATAATTCATTAAGGTCAATACAACACATTTATTTCAAATAACATAGATAACACTTGGTTCAAGAATCATAAAAGAAGATTGTATACCTGGAAGAACCCTGGAGATACTGACAGACTTCAGATAGGTTATATAATGGTAAGACAGATTTAGGAACCAGGTTTTAAATTGTAAGACATTTCCAGGGGCAGATGTGGACTCTGCCCACAATCTATTGTTTATGAACTGTAGATTAAAACTGAAAAAACTGCAAAAAGGTGGGAATTTAAGGAGATGGGACCTGGATAAACTGACTAACCCAGAGGTTCTACACAGTTTCAGGGAGAGCGTACGAGAACAAATGGCAGGAATGGGGCAAAGAAATACAGTAGAAGAAGAATGGGTAGCTTTGAGGGATGAAGTAGTGAAGGCAACAGAGGATCAAGTAGGTAAAAAGACGAGAGCTAGTAGAAATCCTTGGGTAACAGAAGAAATATTGAATTTAACTGATGAAAGGAGAAAATATAAAAATGCAGTAAATGAAGCAGGAAAAATGGAATACAAACGTCTCAAAAATGAGATCGACAGGAAGTGCAAAATGGCTAAGCAGGGATGGCTAGAGGACAAATTTAAGGATGTAGAGGCTTATCTCACTAGGGTTAAGATAGATACTGCCTACAGGAAAATTAAAGAGACCTTTGGAGAAAAGAGAACCACTTGTATGAATATCAAGAGCTCAGATGGCAACCCAGTTCTAAGCAAAGAAGGGAAGGCAGAAAGGTGGAAGGAGTATATAGAGGGTTTATACAAGAGCGATGTACTTGAAGACAATATTATGGAAATGGAAGAGGATGTAGATGAAGATGAAATGGGAGATAAGATACTGCGTGAAGAGTTTGACAGAACACTGAAAGACCTGAGTCGAAACAAGGCCCCGGGAGTAGACAACATTCCATTAGAACTACTGATGGCCTTGGGAGAGCCAGTCATGACAAAACTCTACCATCTGGTGAGCAAGATGTATGAGACAGGCGAAATACCCACAGACTTCAAGAAGAATATAATAATTCCAATCTCAAAGAAAGCAGGTGTTGACAGATGTGAAAATTACCGAACAGTCAGTTTAATAAGTCACGGCTGCAAAGTACTAACGCAAATTCTTTACAGACGAATGGAAAAAGTGAAAGAAAGCGTCCTTGGGGAAGATCAGTTTGGATTCCGCAGAAATACTGGAACACATGAGGCAATATTGACCCTATGACTTATCTTAGAAGAAAGATTAAGGAAAGGCAAACCTATGTTTTTAGCATTTGTAGACATAGAGAGAGCTTTTGGCAGCGTTGCCTGGAATACTCTCTTTCAAATTCTGAAGGTGGCAGGGGTCAAATACAGGGAGAGAAAGGCCATTTACAGTTTGTACAGAAACCAGATGGCAGTTATAAGAGTCGAGGGGCATGAAAGGGACGACGTGGTTGGGAAGGGAGCGAGACAAAGTTGTAGCCTATCTGCGATGTTATATAATCTGTATATTGAGCAAGCAGTAAAGGAAACAAAAGAAAAATTCGGAGTAGGTATTAAAATCCATGGAGAAGAAATAAAAACTTCGAGGTTCGCCGATGGCATTGTAATTCTGTCAGAGACAGCAAAGGACTTGGAAGAGCAGTTGAACGGAATGGATAGTGTCTTGAAGGGAGGATATAAGATGAACATCAACAAAAGCAAAACGAGGATGATGGAATGTAGTCGAATAAAGTCGGGTGATTTTGAGGGAATTAGATTAGGAAATGAGACACTTAAAGTAGTAAAGGAGTTTTGCTATTTGGGGAGCAAAATAACTAATGGTCGAAGTAGAGAGGATATAAAATGTAGACTGGCAATGGGAAGGAAAGCGTTTCTGAAGAAGAGAAATTTCTTAACATCGAGTATAGATTTAAGTGTCAGGAAGTCGTTTCTGAAAGTATTTGTAGGGAGTGTAGCCATGTTGTTGTTGTTGTGGTCTTCAGTCCTGAGACTGGTTTGATGCAGCTCTCCATGCTACTCTATCCTGTGCAAGCTTCTTCATCTCCCAGTACCTACTGCAACCTACATCCTTCTGAATCTGCTTAGTGTATTGATCTCTTGGTCTCCCTCTACGATTTTTACCCTCCACGCTGCCCTCCAATGCTAAATTTGTGATCCCTTGATGCCTCAAAACATGTCCTACCAACCGATCCCTTCTTCTAGTCAAGTTGTGCCACAAACTTCTCTTCTCCCCAATCCTATTCAATACCTCCTCATTAGTTACGTTATCTACCCACCTTATCTTCAGCATTCTTCTGTAGCACCACATTTCGAAAGCTTCTATTCTCTGCTTGTCCAAACTGGTTATCGCCCATGTTTCACTTCCATACATGGCTACACTCCACACAAATACTTTCAGAAACGACTTCCTGACACTTAAATCTATACTCGATGTTAACAAATTTCTCTTCTTCAGAAACGATTTCCTTGCCATTGCCAGTCTACATTTTATATCCTCTCTACTTCGACCATCATCAGTTATTTTACTCCCTAAATAGCAAAACTCCTTTACTACTTTAAGTGTCTCATTTCCTAATCTAATTCCCTCAGCATCACCCGATTTAATTTGACTACATTCCGTTATCCTCGTTTTGCTTTTGTTGATGTTCATCTTATATCCTCCTTTCAAGACACTATCCATTCCGTTCAACTGCTCTTCCAAGTCCTTTGCTGTCTCTGACAGAATTACAATGTTAAATGTGATTTGAGACTTTCTCGGCGTATTCCATTCGTGAAATCTTCTCGGGTGATCAGCCGAGTAAAGGCGTCGTCTTCTCGCAACGTTTCGAGGGGTTTCGTACCCATCATCTTCAAGCATCGGCAAACCTCAAAGTTTTTACTTCTTCTCCTTGAATTTTAATACCTACTCCGAATTTTTCTTTTGTTTCCCTTACTGCTTGCTCAATATACAGATTGAATAACATCGGGGAGAGGCTACAACCCTGTCTCACTCCTTTCCCAACCACTGCTTCCCTTTCATGCCCCTCGACTCTTATAACTGCCATCTGGTTTCTGTACAAATTGTAAATAGCCTTTCGGTCTCTGTATTTTACCCCTGCCACCTTCAGAATTTGAAAGAGAGTATTCCAGTTAACGTTGTCAAAAGCTATCTCTAAGTCTACAAATGCTAGAAACGTAGGTTTGCCTTTCCTTAATCTTTCTTCTAAGATAAGTCGTAAGATTAGTATTGCCTCACGTGTTCCAACATTTCTACGGAATCCAAACTGATCCTCCCCGAGGTCCGCTTCTACCAGTTTTTCCATTCGTCTGTAAAGAATTCGCGTTAGTATTTTGCAGCTGTGACTTATTATACTGATAGTTCTGTAATTTTCACATCTGTCAACACCTGCTTTCTTTGGGATTGGAATTATTATATTCTTCTTGAAGTCTGTGGGTATTTCACCTGTCTCATACATCTTGCGCACCAGATGGTAGAGTTTTGTCAGGACTGGCTCTCCCAAGGCCATCAGTAGTTCTAATGGAATGTTGTCTACTCCTTGGGCCTTGTTTCTACTCAGGTCTTTCAGTGCTCTGTCAAACTCTTCACGCAGTATCTTATCTCACATTTCATCTTCATCTACATCCTCTTCCATTTCCATAATATTGTCCTCAAGTACATCGCCCTTGTATAAACCCTCTATATACTCCTTCCACCTTTCTGCCTTCCCTTCTTTGCTTAGAACTGGGTTGCCATCTGAGCTCTTGATATTCATACAAGTGGTTCTCTTCTCTCCAAAGGTCTCTTTAATTTTCCTGTAGGCAGTATCTATCTTACCCCTAGTGAGACAAGCCTCTACATCCTTACATTTGTACTCTAGCCATCCCTGCTTAGCCATTTTGCACTTCCTGTCAATCTCATTTTTGAGACGTTTGTATTCCTTTTTGCCTGCTTCATTTACTGCATTTTTATATTTTCTCCTTTCATCAATTAAATTCAATATTTCTTCTGTTACCCAAGGATTTCTATTAGCCCTCGTCTTTTTACCTACTTGATCCTCTGCTGCCTTCACTACTTCATCCCTCAGAGCTACCCATTCTTCTTCTACTGTATTTCTTTCCCCCATTCCTGTCATTTGTTCCCTTATGCTCTCCCTGAAACTCTCTACAGCCTCTGGTTCTTTCAGTTTAGCCAGGTCCCATCTCCTTAAATTCCCGCCTTTTTGCAGTTTCTTCAGTTTCAATCTGCAGTTCATAAACAATAGATTGTGGTCAGAATCCACATCTGCCCCAGGAAATGTCTTACAATTTAAAACCTGGTTCCTAAATCTCTGTCTTACCATTTTGTAATCTATCTGATACCTTTTAGTATCTCCAGGATTCTTCCAGGTATACAACCTTCTTTCATGATTCTTGAACCAAGTGTTAGCTATGATTAAGTTATGCTCTGTGCAAAATTCTACAAGGCGGCTTCCTCTTTCATTTCTTAGCCCCAATCCATATTCACCTACTACGTTTCCTTCTCTCCCTTTTCCTACAATCGAATTCCAGTCACCCATGACTATTAAATTTTCGTCTCCCTTCACTACCTGAATAATTTCTTTTATCTCGTCATACATTTCATCAATTTCTTCATCATCTGCAGAGCTAGTTGGCATATAAACTTGTACTACTGTAGTAGGCATGGGCCTAGTGTCTATCTTGGCCACAATAATGCGTTCACTATGCTGTTTGTAGTAGCTAACCCGCACTCCTATTTTTTTATTCATTATTAAACCTACTCCTGCATTACCCCTAGTTGATTTTGTATTTATAACCCTGTAATCACCTGACCAAAAGTCTTGTTCCTCCTGCCACCGAACTTCACTAATGCCCACTATATCTAACTTTGACCTATCCATTTCCCTTTTTAAATTTTCTAACCTACCTGCCCGATTAAGGGATCTGACATTCCACGCTCCGATCCGTAGAATGCCAGTTTTCTTTCTCCTGATAACGACGTCCTCCTGAGTAGTCCCCGCCCGGAGATCCGAATGGGGGACTATTTTACCTCCGGAATATTTTACCCAAGAGGACGCCATCATCATTTAATCATACAGTAAAGCTGCATGTCCTCGGGAAAAATTACGGCTGTAGTTTCCCCTTGCTTTCAGCCGTTCGCAGTACCAGCACAGCAAGGCCGTTTTGGTTAATGTTACAGGGCCAGATCAGTCAATCATCCAGACTGTTGCCCCTGCAACTACTGAAAAGGCTGCTGCCCCTCTTCAGGAACCACATGTTTGTCTGGCCTCTCAACAGATACCCCTCCGTTGTGGTTGCACCTACGGTACGGCCATCTGTATCGCTGAGGCACGCAAGCCTCCCCACCAACGGCAAGGTCCATGGTTCATACATGTAGCCATGTATGGAAGTGAAACATGGATGATAAGTAGTTTGGAAAAGAAGAGAATAGAAGCTTTCGAAATGTGGTGCTACAGAAGAATGCTGAAGATTAGATGGGTGGATCACATAACTAATGAGGAAGTATTGAATGGGATTGGGGAGAAGAGAAGTTTGTGGCACAACTTGACTAGAAGAAGGGATCGGTTCGTAGGACATGTTCTGAGGCATCAAGGGATTACCAATTTAGTACTGAAGGGCAGTGTGGAGGGTAAAAATCGTAGAGGGAGACCAATAGATGAATACACCAAGCAGATTCAGAAGGATGTAGGTTGCAGTAGGTACTGGTAGATGAAGCTTGCGCAGGATAGAGTACCATGGAGAGCTGCATCAAACCAGTCTCAGGACTGAAGACCACAACAACAACAAATGAAGTTACTTTTGAGTCTGTCCGACATTAAACGGGAATTAAAAAAAAAAACAATTTCAATATCAGCTAACTTAGTGCGTGAAGCGCAAGTTAAGCCAATAACCAGATAAACTAAGCAATTCTCCGTAATTTAAAAGAAAGAGAAAAACAAAATTGAATCAATACACCCCACTGACAAATATCCAAAAAACCTTACAATACTACTCAAAAGAATACACTGAAGTGGAGAGCAGTCATTCACCCGACAGAACACTTCAAAATGAGGTCAATACACAGCTGCGTACCCCAGACATTAAATACACTTGACTTGACGAATAACAAATACTCATTAACATTCCACCACTCCTGTTTGAACTGCAACAGGCGCTTATTCTGAAAGAACAATTTTTTTTATATGTTTGAATTACACCATTAAGGAATTGCAAAAGCTCTTTCCCCTTTCTAGGCGGAGGCTGAGCCAGAAATACAGAATGCCAAAAAGACACAGTTTGCTGTGAAATCTTACAGGACACCCGGAAGCAGTTACAGACGAGGGGTCGGCACCCACAAATAACACAGCCTAAGAGTCAGGCTGGGAGCGCATCCTACGAGAACTCGTTCACACTATGCTCACTACAAACTGTAGACATTTCGGCCGAACATCCGCTTGCGGTGGCTGCCAGAAGGACGAAGCAACGAACAGGCCCACGCCGTGCTTCTTACACAGGCACCTCAATCTGTATAAACATTTAGGCCAACACCAACTCCGGACTCCCCTCTCACTGCGATGCTTGGCACAGTTTATATTAAATGCCTTCCAGGCAACCAGTAACCGCCGCAGGTATTTCACGACTAGCTGACAGCCCCAGAGTAACAGACGTCACACCTGTGCTTACGCTCGAGCCGCAATTCCGCCAGTTTCACCGGCCGCCCCAAACCGACTGCCTCTCGCCGTCCCGCGCGCCCCAGCCGAAAACGCAAAGATGCTCATGCCCGGGGACGCGCCAAAGATAACAAGCCTTCGCTGATGATCGACCAGCGATCTGGCTCAAGTGAGATACTGCGATCATTGGTGTCTTCATGTGTATTCACTCCAGTGTTTCAGTTGTTCTTTCTCTGTGCCTATCAGTCCTCCCGCAAATAAATCACATAATTTAGTGTTTCAGTTGCTTTCTCTCTGTGTCTAACAGTCCTCCCGAAAATACGTCACATAATTTACTACCTGACGTTTTCTGCGTGATCGTAGCTGTATTGTCAACCGAGCGATGTAGCGCAGCGGTTAGCACAGTGGACTCGCATTCGAAGGACGACGATTCAAATTCGCGTGCGGCCATCCAGATTTACGTTTCCCGTCATTTTCCTAATTCGCTTCACGCACATGCCGGTATGGTTCCTTTGAAAGGGCGCGGCCAATTTCCTTCCCCATCCCTCCCTAATCCGAGCTTGCACTCCGTCTCTAAAGATCTCATTGTGAATGGGACGATAAACACTAATATCCTCCTGCTCCGTTAACTGCATCGCTAAGAGGACGACGCATGTCAGCATAGACTTCCCATTTTGCGTCCATGCTTCCACACTTGAACATCTGAACTGCTACCCAGGGGAAAATAAGCATCCATGGTTTGCTCTTGCCACATGAACTTAAGAGGTATTAGCCAACCTAAAAACATACTACTTCTAATAGCTATAATTATTAGTCCCCAAATGAGGTAAATATTGATGTAATGTTGTTTAGTAAACTATCTTCAGTCACCAATAAAAATATCTTTATCTATACCTGAAACATACCGTATACCCTTCATGAAACGACCACGAAGCGAAAATCGGAAAAATCTGGGCCCATGTGGAGTTTTAGCAACACTCGTGAATGGAACAGGAAAGAAGCGAAACGATCATGGTACAATAAGTACTCTCCACCACACATCGTTAGGTGGCAGCGGAATATTCACGTAGATGCAATTAGTAGTAGTAGTAGCTTTAGTCATCAGTAGATCTCTTTTTACAAAGATATAGGACAGGTCAAAGTATTTACAAGTTTAGACCAATTTAAAATAAGCTAATTCGTATACACATAGATTTACAGACTTCTAGTTAGAGACAACCATTAGATTTACTCCTGGTACACAATGCATTTTTTTAAAAAATAACTTATTAAATAATGTAATACCATACTGAAAATTGATGGCATTAGTTTTCTTTATGTTCATTGTCACTTTATTGCTCATTAACCAATCATAAACTTCCTTGAGAGTTTCATTTGCTTTCTCGGCAAGGAGTTCTCTTGTTTTCTCAGTGACTATAATATTGATGTCACCAGCGAACAGAATGTTTTCACCACGAGTAACACTACTGGGAAAGTCATTGATGTATATCGGGAATAGTATTGGTCGTAATATGCTACCTTGCGGAATTCCTGTATTAATGTATTTTGGTTCTCATAAGTGTTTTACTAAATGTTTAGATCTATTTGAAGTATGTGTTATCTCCACACATTGTACCCTATCTGCTAGATATGATAGAAACCAGTCATTATCTACCCGTCTTATTCCTAAAGCTTCTAATTTATTTAATAGAATTTTGCTGTCGACTGTATCAAACGCCTTAGAAGTATCCGAAAAAAATGCCTGTGACACACTCATCTTTATCAAGAGCATCAAGTACAACTTTCGTGAATTCTACTATGGCTGACTCCGTATTTTTGGCAAACTGTGATTTGCTTAAAAGATTGTATTTATTCAGGTAATTCATTAAACTGTCTTTCATAAGTCCTTCTATTATTTTTGAGAATGCTGACAGCAGGGAAATGGGCCAATAATTTTCTATGTCTTCTGCATTACCTTTGTTAAGCAAACGCACCACTGTAGCCTGTTTTAAGTGCTCTGGAAATGTCCCTGATGTGAAGGATTCATTTATTACATTTGTTAAGGGGCCTTGTATAATCCCTATACATTGTTTCAGTACACACATTGGTACCTTATCTAAGCCTACTGACTTTTTATTTTTTAGTTTTTGAACACTTTTATTGACTTCATTCTCTGTGGTTCGAAGTAACATCACTATATTTAGTGAAACATTATTTACAGGTGTTATATTTGTTTTGGGGAATTTTTGCTGTAACTTATCTGCAATACTTAAAAAATGCTCGTTTACGTAGTTTCCTGTGTGTTGTGGATCATTTATTACATTATCCCTCTTCCTTATCAGTATGTTATTCTGCGATTGTAGACTACACATGAAGAATAAAGCTGTAGCATGTTGATAATGTTTGTTTTATTTTAAAAGCTTTAAAAGTTTTCGCATAAAAAATTCGGAGGCATTACTTTTCGTCACACCCTACTATATAAGTATGTGAGTTTTTAACACAAGCAGTACTTAGCAAACGTATTCAGAATTTTGGGTTTGCATTATATATAAACCCAGCAGAGCTGTTATACTACCAGACCTTTCGAAACGTAACGATTCTGAGAGTTTCAGTTTTCATTTCAGTAATACAACAATGACTTTCCCAGTAGTGTTACTCACAGTGAAAAAATTCTCTTCGTTGAAGACAGCAATATTATAGTCACTGAGAAAGCAACAGAACTCCTTGCCGAGAAAGCAAATGAAACTCTGAGGAAGTTTATGATTGGTCAATAAGCAATAAAGTGACATTGAACATAAAGAATACTAATGCCATGAATTTCAGTTTGAAGAGGAAAAATGACAATGTTAAATTAAATGTAGATGGCACCTCTATAGACTGCGTAATAAATGCCAAATTTCTAGGAATGAATATTGATTCTCAGCTGAAGTGGTGTGAACACACATAGGTACTTGCAAACATGCAAACCGAATGTCATCAGTATTATGCCCTTAGCATCCTATCATCAGTGTGTACATGCTGTGAGTTTTAGTTACATATTATTCATATGTACCCTCAGTTCGTGGCTACGGCATTCTTTTTTGAGGAACAAACGCACAAAATGTGATCACAAGTTTCAAACTCCTGAAAAGAACCATAAGAATCATAACCAAAAATGGTAGTCGAGCTCATTGTAAGGATCTGTTCAAAACACTGAGGATTTTAACTGTTCTGTGTGAATACATTTACCAGTCACTTGTACACAACAAAAATAAGAACAGCTCTGTCCATGACCATAAAACAAGAGACACAACTTACGTTTACCAAGAAAAAATAAACATAAAACTCAAAATAGCATTTTCTACCAAGGAATAAAACTGTACAATAAATTCCCAAAAGAGATGAAAGAATTTGCAAAAATATACTCATTTAAAAAGCCTGCTAAAGAGAACCTGTTACGTAATACATGTTATACACTGAAGGATTATTTAGATAAAACAGAGTAGGAGTTTGATAAAAAATATTATACAAATAATAATAATAATAATAATAATAATAATAATAATAATTGTAAAACGTCCAACATCCCATACATCACCTTCACTTTATGTTTTTTCCTTCTTTTTTCTTTTCTAGAAATACTTACCCCCAAGCTATGCATAGCACAATACTAACACCTTTTCCTCTCTTGTACAGGTGGAGTAAATCTAATGATCGTCTCTAACTAGAAGTCTGTAAATATATGTGTATGCGAATTAGCTCATTTTAAATTGGTCTAAACTTGTAAATACTTTGACATGTTCTATATCCCTGTAAAAAGAGATCTACGGATGAATAAAGCTGATACTGCTACTACTACTTCTACTCCTACTACTAGATATTTGCAGAACTCTGGCGCTACAGGGCTCCGAATTGCAGCGTGCATCATGACGGTGTGTGGCGTAACTATGACGCTACCTGAGAACAAGTGTGCTGTAATCAAGTTTCCAATTCGAAGGTTTCAGCCACAGATGGAGCATATTTTCCTTGAGCATAACAAAGGTCACCATCCGATTTCGATCTGTTTCGAAAACCTAAACAGCCCTTTCGAAGACTTTACTTTGATAGTGATGAAGCGGTGCAACCAGAGATGACGTTGTGACACCGTCAACGAAGTCAAACATCAGGTTTTGTTTCCGCTAGGAACAGCGTGCGCCGCGACCGTATTAATAAGATCGAAGACACGAGGCATGGCAGCATTTTTACGAGTAATCTGTTTATTGCAGATTGATTTCAGCTAATATGTAGCTGTCTTTAGTGCAGTTATATCCAAGTCAAAACGACCCATCGCACATGGTACTACACAGACTGTTATCTGTAACGTGTGTGTAATACCGTAATACTTTATTTACGTTGATTCATCGTGACTTGGATGTGATTGCAATGAAGATAGCTACACAATAGCGAAATCGATATGCAGTGTCTTGGAAGCCGAACGTTCTACAGTGACGTTATCCATTTGGCAGAAATGTTTTCGTCGCCAAGGGCACTATGTTGAAAAATAAAAATGTAGACACGAAGACTAATGGTGCAGAATGCTAATAAAATTTGTTTTATTTAAAGATAGTTAAGAGTTTACACGTAAACAATTTGGAGCCATTACTTTTCAACACGCTTTCGCTCCACCATGTGAATACTCTTAAAACACTCGCTGTTGTCTGCCTCTGGAAAACCATCAGCAGTGCTTTATTAAAATACTCTACCTGATAAAAAGCGTCTGAATACACCAATCTGAGACTGACCACCAGATGTCACAGGGGTGGACACACCAGTGTGAAATAAGACCGTTCAGCTGGAAACCAAGAACTGCAGAACGGACAGCAGGAGGAATGGAACACCAGGAGAGGTCAGTCACTTCCTACGTGAACTAGTCATTGAATGTAACACGAGTAACAAATACAGCAGAGACATTTCGACCATTGCAACGTTACCCAACTCGCCAATTGGTGATGTGATTGTGAAACGGAAACACGGAGGAACAACCACAACTAACCAACGACCAGGCAAACATCATGTACTGCCAGACAGATGCCATCGAGTACCGGTTGTGAAACATCGTATGAACCCAGAGGAAGGAAACACTCGCGAGTTCCAAAGTGCTACCATGAATCCGGATAGCACAACGACAGTGCGTTTGGAGTTAAAAATAATCGGCTACAATGTTGGAGCACTTCCTCACAAGGTGCACACCGCTGCAGTCAGTACTAAACGACGCTTGAGGTGGTGTAAAGAGCGAGGCCATTGGGCAGCGAATAAGAGGAAATGTGTGATTTCGAGTGATGAATCGCACTGTACCTTGTGGCAATCTGATGGAGTGGTTTGGGTTTGACGAGTCTCTGGAGAACGTTATCTGTGCCCTCGAGTGTAGTGCCAACGGTGAAGTACGAAGTACATCTACATCTGCATCTACATACATACTCCGGAATCCACCATACGGTGCGTGGCGGGGTGTACCTCGTACCACAACTAGCATTTTCTCTCCCTGTTCCACTCCCAAACAGAACGAGGGAAAAATGACTGCCTATATCCATCTGTACGAGCCCTAATCTCTCTTATCTTATCTTTGTGGTCTTTCCGCGAAATATAAGTTGGCGACAGTAAAACTGTACTGCAGTCAGCCTCAAATGCTGGTTCTCTAAAGTTCCTCAGTAGCGATTCACGAAAAGAACTCCTCCTTTCCTCCAGAGACTCTCACCCGTGTTCCTGAAGCATTTCCGTAACGTGATGATGAAACCTACCAGTAACAAATCTAGCAGCCCGCCTCTGAATTGCTTCTATGTCCTCCCTCAATCCGACCTGATAGGGATCCCAAACGCTCGAGCAGTACTCAAGACTAGGTCGTATTAGTGTTTTATAAGCGGTCGCCTTTAAAGATGAACCACATCTTCCCAAAATTCTACCAATGAACCGAAGATGACTATCCGTCTTCCCCACAACTGCCATTACATGCTTGTTCCACTTCATATCGCTCTGCAGTGTTACGCCCAAATATTTAATCGACGTGACTGAGTCAAGCGCTGCATTACTAATGGAGTATTCAAACATTACGGGATTATTTTTCCTATTTATCTGCATTAATTTATATTTATCTATATTTAGAGTTAGCTGCCATTCCTTACACCAATCACAAATCCTGTCCAAGTCATCTTGTATCCTCCTACAGTCACTCAACGACGACTCCTTCCCGTACACCACAGCATCATCAGCAAACAGCAGCACATTGCTATCCACCCTGTCCAAAAGATCATTTATGTATATAGAAAACAACTGCGGACCTACCACACATCCCTGGGGCACTCCAGATGATACCCTCACCTCCGATGAACACTCACCATCGAGGACAACCTACTGGGTTCTATTATTTAAGAAGTCTTCGAGCCACTCACATATTTGGGAACCAATCCCATATGGTCGTACCTTAGTTAGGAGTCTGCAGTGGGGCATCCAATCAGACGCTTTCCGGAAGTCAAGGAATATGGCATCCGTCTGATACCCTTCATGCATGGTTCGCAAGATATCATGTGAAAAAAGGGCGAGTTGCGTTTCGCAGGAGCGATTCTTTCTAAAGCGGTGCATGTTCATACTTACCTCCAAATCTTTGAGCATGGTAAAACCACCGGCTAACGTTATTGTGGCCCTGTAGTCTTTTCCCATGTTCGTCTTTCCAGGTGTGCATTCAGTTTTATGGATGACACTGCAAGGCCGCATCGAACTGCGCAAGCAAAGGGAGTTCTCCAACTTAAATCCCATCGAGCACTTGTCTGATGCTTGGGGCGATGCACTGCAGTACGTTCACATGTTCCAGTGAGCGTCCAGCAGCTGTCAAGCGCACTGTCGGGGGACTGGAATGCCCAGCCACCGGGTCGCCTTACTGACCTCGGGGCCGGCGTGGGAGGATATCGAAAAGCGTGCGTTACCATCTGTGGCGATAGCACATCCTATCGAGAACCATGATCCACCTTCTGTAATGTCATGGAGGTCATCATTAATGGAGCTGACTTTGAATAAAAGTTTTAAAGAAATTTTCCGCACCAGTTGTACTTTTCTTTTTATTTGAAGCCATGACCGTTTTCGGCCCCCAAGTCCATTACGTAGTGGTATCTACATAGTATCAAACAGCAGAGTATAACAGAATTATTCAATGGTGGCAATAAGCGTCATCAACAACAATTCAGATGCATAAATGTTCAAAAACAGTTCGAACACCCGCTTTATAATAAGAGTAAGTCAACCGAATGTAGTGTGAATTCATGTGTTATTAAACTGGATATACAGCGTGATTATAATTAAAGTTGAACTTCGAAACCACTGTATAAATAACACAACTCTCAGGATGATGTCAAATTGCAACGTAATGTTAGTCGAGAAGGGGGAAAACGTACGACAGAAGGAAGATAAATAGATAAAAAAAAGTAGCAATTGATGGCACTGTAAGCATCATAATTTAATAGTGGTCGACTACAAATCACAAATGAATCACACAACAATGTCTAAGGTGTACGTTTGACGTTAACCAAACTGTACTACTCAGTGTGCATGAGTGTACAGGTGTGATACTGTTAGTTACGTAAGACCATCCACCATGGCGAGGTAATATCACATCGGATGGGAAAGATTGGTTTTTAATTGTCCTAAGGCCAAAAACCGCATAAAAAGCATCACTCACATCGGTTTTAATTGCACTGAGGCCAAACTCCTCATAAAAACATCAATCAAATCGGTTTTTAAGTGTCCTGAGGCCAGAAACAGTATAAAAAGCATGAATCACATGGTTTTTTTTATTTTCTTGAGGGCAAATACTGCACAAAAGGATCAATCAAAATCAAATTGGATTCTCAATTCACGTGTGACTCGCGCCAAACTTGTTCAATACGCTGTCCACCATCTTCTGCAACAAGCTGAAATCGAGAAACAGCATGTTCCACAGCTGATCGAAGTGTTCCCTTGGTCCCGTTCAGAATGTGTTGCGCAATGCGTGCCTTCAGTGCAGCTAAGTTTGCAATCGGAACACTGGACACAACATCTTTCAGACAGCCCCACAGCCAAAAGTCACCCGGAGGTGAGGTCAGGTGATCGGGACAGCCACGCTGTAGGGAAATGGTGGCTGATAATTCTAGCAATTCCGAAATGGCGCTTCAGCAGCTGCTTAATTGGATTTGCAATGTGTGGAGGTCCACAATCTTGCATAAAAAATGATCCCATCCACACATCCGCGCTGTTGGAGAGCTGGAATGACGTGGCTGCGCAGAAGATACTCATAGCGCTTACCAGTGACGGAACAGGTAACAGGACCGGAAGCACCTGTCTCTTCGAAAACTATGGCCCTGTGATAAATGATGCCGTAAACCCGGACCACACAGTGGCCTTTTCAGGATGAAGTGGTTCTGGTTGATTTGCGTGTGGATTTTCCATTGCCCATATTCGACAGTTCTGTGTATTCAGAAACCCTGTCAGATGGAAGTGGGCTTCGTCTGTCCACAAAATCTTCCAGGCCAATTATTGTCCACTTCCATGCGAGCAAGAAATTGTAAAGCAAAGGTCTGTCTTGCTATCAGGTCCACAGGAAACAGCTCGTGCACGTAGGTAATTTTGAATCGACAGCAAAGAAGGACGTTTCGTAAGATTTTACGCACTTTGCTCACGGGTATGTCCAACGTTGGAGCAATTCTCTGTTCACCACAGGTTTTCACACCACCACTCGTCTCCTCCTGCATTGCTGTGGCCACTGCTTCCACTGACGTCGAATCAATTCATTTCCTCCTTCTACCAGGTTGCGCACCAAAAGAACCCGTCTTCTCGAATTTCCAAATCATTTTCTCCAGACCCACGGCAGTCATCGGACCGACACCTTTTTTCAAACCCTACAGTGTCCGGAACTTCTGCAGAGCAACATGTGCACAGTCATCATTCTTATAACGCAACTTTACAAGCAGAGCGCTATCCTGCCTTGAGACAGTCATGGCGAACCTCGCAGACGCGAAAGGAGGAAAAGCCGTGTAGCCGGCGTGTTTGTACCAACTTCAATGTGTCGTGCACCATCTATTGAGCAATTTTCACACTATTTGTTTTCTTCTGCCATACGGTTTCCCCCTTCTCCGATAATATCCCGTTGCCATTTGACGCCATTCTGACCAGTGGTGTTGTTTCTACAACATTTTGAAAGTTTAACTTTGATTACAATCGCCCTATACGTTCACAGACAAAAAAAGCGAAACAAAAATGACGTAACACGAAGATATTATCGAAATGCGACGGGAATAGGTAGATGTGATACACTTGTACAAACAAACATATGATTATAATGTCAGAAAAACTGGACGAATTATTCAAGAGAATGAGTTTCACAGATTGAACAAGTCGATTAAGAGTTCTTGCACCTCTGCCCCCTGTGCGGACGTTATTCGGCTTAGTATTGATTGATAGAGTTGTTGGTTTCTTCCTGGGTGATGTTGTGCCAAATTCTATCCGACTGGGCGTTAGATCGTCAAAATCCCGAATTTGTTGCAGTACCCTTCCCATAAAGTTCCGAACCCTCTCGACTGGGGAGAGATCCGAAGACGTTTCTGGCCAAGGAAGGGTTTTGCAAGCAAGAAGATAAGCAGTAGAAACTCTCGCCGTATGCACACGGGCATTATCTTGCTGCCATGATGGATTATCATTAAGGGCAACAAAACGGGGCGCATAACATTGGCATTGTACCACTGTACTGTAAGGGCTCCTGGTATGAAAAGGATTGGAACCCCAGACCATTATTCCTAGCTGTCCGGCCGTATGGCGGTCGACTGTCAGGTTGGGGTCCCACCACTGTTCCGGACATCTCCAGACACGTCTGCGCTGCTCATAGGGGCTTAATTCGAAGTGGGAGTCATCACTGGAGGCAACTGTATTCCAGGAAATGAGATTCCAGGACGAAGACGTATCTGGAAACGCCCCACACAGGAGTAGGATACCAATCTGTCTGTCACCCACCATAAAGCGCATCTGGAATGTTAGTTACTGGCTGATATGTCACAGTTTTTTCAATGTATCACTCGCCATTTTGGAAGAAAGTAGAGAATGCTGCATTGTACTTCACAATTTTGTTTGCAGTGGATACGGAGTAAAATATAAAGACATGTTTAAGTGTGATGGTTTTAAATATGGAGACTGTCTCGTTTAGAAAATAAAACCTCGAGTGCAGCGACACTATTCCTTTTTAATTTAACAGAAACATCCGGCAGCACTACTGTAGAACCCTAGAGGTAGTATTCTGCATCGAAGAAGAAAATTTTTACACATTGTCGTCACTTACCACAGAAAGAGCTGCTGTAGAATGTATCACTTTCATACGTTTGTGGGGAAGATACTTTCGCACAGATTAGTCAAAATTTATCACAAACATTATCTATCATTTTTTTCTTCTTCAGCCATGACTTCCTACAATGCTCTTAGCAGGAAAGTTTCTCTGTCGAAGTTGCGCGTTTTGAGGGCTCCCGGTTGGCTAGCGCCCTCTTGTGATGTGGGGACTCGGTCGGGGCAGTGACAGAGGCTTGGCTGGCGGCAGTGGTAGAGGGAAGACAGAAGACCATGGAGCATTGCGAGTAGTCAGTCGGCGCTTGGTGTACTGTGAGGACGCACGGTGTTGACATTCCGGCGCCTGGGTCTGGTGGCGAGCGGAACTGGAGTGCGGTCAACACAGGCTCTGTTTAAAGAGTCGTGTCTGTCTGGAATCCTGAGAAGAGAGCTGGAGTTTACCCTGGAATGCATGTTGAGGGCGAACTCCCGGACTAACTTTAAATGGTGAGCCATTTTGTGGTGGAACTATGGATGTCATTGTTCCGTGTTGCCACTCTGATTTTCGCTAGTCATTGCCGGCCGCGGTGGCCGAGCGGTTCTAGGCGCTACAGTCTGGAACCGCGCGACCACTACGGTTACAGGTTCGAATCCTGCCTCGGGCATGGATGTGTGTGATGTCCTTAGGTTAGTTAGGCTTAAGTAATTCTAAGTTCTAGGGGACTAATGACCTCAGAAGTTAAGTCCCATAGTGCTCAGAGCCATTTGAGCCATTTGAACCATTCGCTAGTCATTACTTAAACCACTTGGACGTGGTTCCGGGATACTTGGTATTGCAAGTCCTCGTAAATGCGCTGTGCCCTGGTTCTGTTGCATTACAAGTGTGGCCGACATTCGACGATTCCTTTTTTAATTGTTGTTGTTGTGGTCTTCAGTCCTGAGACTGGTTTGATGCAGCTCTCCATGCTACTCTATCCTGTGCAAGCCTCTTTTCTAATTATTGTTCTTAATATGTTAAGTGGTCAATTTTATGACTGATAGTTTATTCAGCCACAAATCTAAATTGGAAGTTCCAGCTTCCTTGTTGTTGGCAACTATAATAATTCTGCGCCGTCAAACGGTGATTTGGTATGTAAGGTTGTGTGCGGATTGTCTGGTCATTAACTTCTTGAACTAGTTATGGTTTATAAACTTATCAAGTGAAAATCCACGTCATTGGAGATTTGTAATGAACTATTACTTTCAGAATGAGATTTTCAACCCGCAGCGGAGTGTGCGCTGATATGAAACTTCCTGACAGATTAAAACTGTGGGCCGGACCGAAACTCGAACTCGGGACCTTTGCAAATGTCACGGCACACAGTTTTCATCTGCCAGGAAGTTTCAACTATTGCTTTAATAGTAACTGCGGTTGCCACACTATAACGTTTAACATTACTTCCTGTATTTGGCACTATCCATTGCTTAGCTGTTGGTTTTAATATTTTAGTGAACTGTGTATTAATACTGGGTTTGTGTGTTCTAGAAGCCGTTGGTGTCACCTGAGCTCTCGAGCACGGAATTCAGAGGCGCGGCCGATGTGTACGCCAAACGTCGAGAATGTGCTGATTGCTGTGTACACCTTTCAGGCTATCACATCATATTGCCGAATGTTTTCCGTAATAGTTAATTCACGTATTTATGAGATCTTGCTATTTCAGTATTTTCCTGAACCTAAAAGCTTATACAAGTTGTTATGTTTCATATTCAAAAGGCCTGATAATTGACTAGTGAGCTCAGATCTGTAATTATGTTAAGTTTATATTTCTGTAAAGTAATTTTTTGTTAAAGTTGGGGCCATAAGTCAGTTTTTCTTTAAAGTTTTAAAATTATTCTCATTGGTTTTATAAAGTTGAACAATCGGCGTATATCACCGCGATTTGCAAATACTAATTAATCATTGTGTTGTTACCAGTACTCTGTTTTAATTAACATGGTGAAAATAAATTTTTGTTTCCTCAACTGGGGCCAGCATTCCACTGCAAGCAGCCCAGGCGCCCTGCTCACCAACCCTGTATCTTACCACTTCTGTTGAAGAAAATTGTCAAACTTCCTGTTACATTACTTACATTTAACATTCCAAGCTTCACGCTTATTAAATTTGCTCCTTTCATATACGAAAGATCCTCACAGCATGGCGTTCTTTGCAATTCCGCAACGGAGCTCTTAACTTGGAACACAGTCTGTATCTCCTCTATCATCTGTCGCGAAGAGAAAATTTTTAAAATACTGCACATGAATAATAGACGGTGCGCAGAGAGCAAAAACAATAGAGCTGTTGACTTCACAATCTGTACCAAAATCGAGCAAGGAGGGCAAAATAATGACACCTGCGTATGGCAGCGAGCTGCTCCCTGCCCATCCAGCCTGGAGACCGTGCGAAGCGGGTAGCGGCGATCACCCACCGAACGAACTTGAGGAACAGTTTGCAGTTCCGTGAGCCTGTCTCGATGGAATAGATGGTCTTCAAGTCAAGCTGGACAGAACATGTCTTTGAATTTGCATCGATAAACAACCATTTTTGAAGGACATGTCTTAGACTCCCCTAAAAAAACTAGTTTTAGCACCAGAAAATAAGTCACTGGCGCTATAAAAAATCATAAGGTTAATCTTTCGCCAGTGCGCGGAGCTGCTCATCGAACAATGGAACTAAGGTTGAAATTCCAATGGATAGACAGTTGGTGTATTGACATGAAACTTTTCTGGGTACGGTACCGCGTCATATTATAAAAAAGGTATTACCGGTGAAACCAACGCTTGGACCACAATTACAGTGGCCTTCTTCTGGGTTTCCTGTTGAGTTTTTGCTGTCCTGACTCACTAATATTTTGTCACGACTACTCACTGAGCATGACATTACATCATACTAAGAAAAATAGTTGATATAATAGGCCAAGTGAGTTGGAACGAATGGGACTTGTATTGTAAGAGTTACTGCGGTAGAGGGAGTGGGGATCTGCTGTTGTCTGTTGCTTCTTGCACTGTGTGCCATGATCGGTAGTCGTTGGCGAATGAGGCGTGGGCTCCAGTTTTCCTCCTGCTGCACGCAGGCCACCCGGCGACAATTACTCGCCGATAACGTTCGTGTATCGTGCTGTTAGTGCGGCCTGTTTGGCTCTGATGGCACAGCCAGGATGGGACAAGCCTGAGTCCATCCTCTACATTGGTGTTCTTAGGTCGTTTTAATATTTCGATTGCTTCTTTAATCTTTCATTTCACCATCCCTCGTTGCTTGGCAAGTACGCAGGTTTCGTTGAATTTTATTTCGTTGCGTCAGTCTTTCTGCTGTTCAGCCGCTGTATAATTCCTTGGAAAATGCATTATGACTACAGTGCTAGCACTGGCTTGTAAATTCCAGAATGAGATTTTCACTCTGCAGCGGAGTGTGCGCTGATATGAAACTCCCTGGCAGATTAAAACTGTGTGCCCGACCGGGACTCGAACTCGGCACCTTCGCCTTTCGCGGGCAGGTGCTCTACCAACTGAGCTACCGAAGAACGACTCACGCCCGGTACTCACAGCTTTACTTCTGCTAGTATCTCGTCTTCCACCTTCCAAACTTTGCAGAAGCTCTCCTGCGAGGTTCGTGTGCTCAACTCGAATGTAGCGATCGAGCTCCCATATGCGGGTTGCTACTGCCCTCCCGGCTTCGCCACTGTATACTTCTCCACACTCACATGATATATTATACACGCCTGCAGTGTGGATAGCATCTGGTACCTAGCACGTCTAGGATTTTGCGGCTGCTGCAGAAGCAGCCGCATCTGGGCAGTAACAATAGTCAATGTGTTTACCAATCCTGTGAGCGATATTCATCACATAAGATAAACGCACTGCTGGCTGAAGTTTGTTGGTTTCCCGCCAATCTTGCTTTCTTTCGTTCATTGCGATCGCTGTATGGATCGATTTATGCCTATAACCATTGGTCAAGAACATTCAAAATGGTTCAAATGGCTCTAAGCACTATGGGACTTAACATCTAAGGTCATCGGTCCCCTAGACTTAGAACTACTTAAACCTAACTAACCTAAGGACATCACACACATCCATGCCCGAGGCACAATTCGAACCTGCGACCGTTGCGGTCGCGCGGTTCCAGACTGTAGCGCCTAGAACCGCTCAGCCACTCCGGCCGGCTTTCGGGAACATAGTTGACACCGTAACGTTAGATTTCTCGCTCTTGAGTGACCGTGTTTCCCTCGATTGCGCGCACGCCGGTGACGTGGGACGGGCGAGTCCATTTGCTCGGAGGTAAAGTTGGTATGTCAACAACGTGTGCTATCAGCGACAGTAATAGATTGCATTGTATAGTGTCTCCACATCAGTGTTGCCACCATTTAAGTTCCAACCTACGTACTTAGAGTCAAAGTGTACCATCCATTGTCCTATATACTTCCATGTCTATGAATGGAATTTCACCAGTATTCCCAGCATTACCTGCGTCTTTCCTTCGGTGCATTTGAAAGCTCTTGTCTACGCAACCCCGGTACCAAATGTAGAGACTCTTCGTGCTCGTATTGTGGACAGCTGTGATACAATACGCCATTCTCCAGGGCTGCATCAGCGCATCAGGGATTCCATGCGACGGAGGGTGGATGCATGTATCCTCGCTAACGGGGGACATTTTGAACATTTCCTGTAACAAAGTGTTTGATGTCACGCTGGTACGTTCTGTTGCTGTGTGTTTCCATTCCATGAATAATGTGATATGAAGAGAAGTAATAAAATGAACTCTAACATGGAAAGTAAGCGTTTCCGGACACATGTCCACATAATCTATTTTCTTTCTTTGTGTGTGAGGAATGTTTCCTGAAAGTTTTGCCGCACCTTTTCATAACACCCTGTATAGTGTACATTCGTCCACGTATCTGAACCAGCAGATTGGGAGTAAATGAGTGGAACATAGTGCAGTTCCTTCAAAGGCATCCATTAATTTTTCAGCTGCCGTCAGTGTTCTCTTGGTATTATCCTTACGTTTGAAGTATGTTGATGACAAACATAACTCAACCAGTTCGAATACGTCTAGCAGGACATGTTTTTGTAGAATGTTGAAGCTGACAATAGTATCTGTGAGTAAAATTATTTCTCCCTCTATGCATTCTATAAATTGCGTCGAGTTCTTCGAACAGGGGTCCGTCTGGCAATGTAGAGGTCTTAATTTACAGGCTAGAACTAAAAATAAACTCCGTCCGAACAGACCTTGGAAGGCCCAACGGTACCGACCGGCCGCCGCGTCATCCCCAGTCCACAGGCGTCACTGGATGCGGATACGGAGGGGCATGTGGTCAGCACACCGCTCTCCCGGCCGTACAATAGTTTACGAGACCGGAGCCGCTACTTCTCAGTCAAGCAGCTGCTCAGTTTGCCTCACAAGGGCTGAGTGCACCCACTTACCAACAGCGCTCGGCAGTCCGCATGGTCACCCATCCAAGTGTTAGCCCAGGTCGACAGCGCTTAACTTCGGTTATCTGACGGGAACCGGTGTTACCACTGCCGTAAGGCCGTTGGCAATTTACAGGCTAGATACTTTTACAAACTCTGTATAGTCGAGTTGATCCCATTCACTATTGGCCTTCAAGTATGGCGTTCTTTATGTATTTTTGGCACTTATAAATTAATGAAGAAACTGGATATTCTGGGAATGAGTCCAGTGGCTGCGTCAGCGTCATTTCTTAGGTTCTTGATTGAGGTCTGGAGCTTACGAATTATCTTGACTGTGAGGTGCATCCTTAGTTCATTGTAGATAGGATCATTTAGCAACTCTTCCATCTTGTCTTCATACGCCAAAATGACAGTAGCATTACCTTTATCTGCTTGTAATATCACAATTACGTTGTTCTTCTTAAGTTCCGTCAAATCTGCCCTTCCCTCAAGCTAAAGTTGTGCTCCAGTGGCTTGTCACACAGTAAATTTCAGAAGTTTTCCCACCCAATTTTCTTAGCTTCTATCGTGTGATGGAGCGCTGCTTCCACAGACTCAGAGATTTCTTTTGTGGGGATCCGTTCAGGCGTGATAACGAGGTTTCGCCCCTTAGCCAGTGCTTCAGTGGCCGCGTTGCAGGTACTCTGAGATGAGAGATGTATCAGCGTTCAAGATTCATCCAGGCAAGGCTCAGTGTTCTGTGTTGTCTCTGCAAGCGGCGCAAATTTCTTCTTGTGGCGACTGGTGATGGTCTCACTGGTTGCACACGCTTTCAGGTGAGTGATTCTGTCGACGTTATATCCATCATTTTGATTTGCAGCTCCTTGTACTGGCCGTGTTCGCAGTTAAAAAATGGTTCAAATGGCTCTGAGCACTATGGGACTTAACAGCTGTGGTCATCAGTCCCCTAGAACTTAGAACTACTTAAACCTAACTAACCTAAGGACATCACACAGATCCACGCCCGAGGCAGGATTCGAACCTGCGACCGTAGCAGCCGCGCGACTCCGGACTGAGCGCCTAGAACCGCTAGACCACCGCGGTCGGCTGTTCGCAGTTAAAATTGCCAACGTTAGCCCAGTCGGTCGATGACAGCATCGTTGATAACAGATGCACTTACCGCAATCTTTTACTATGGAAATCAAAAACTCTTTGCACCTGTTGAACACACACCTTCAGAAAAGACATACTGGCTCGCCTGTAGAAGCTCCTTACAGAGGTTTAGATGCTTCCCAGCTTCTTCCACAATGTTTGCCACACAATAATACATTCATAGTTCATCTTACACACCCTCTTTCGTTTTAAATCAATATTTAAGGAGGAATGAAATGATCGAATGTCATTATTGGCCAGGAGGCCCAGGCCAGAGATTTTTGGCCTTGTATTTTACACCATTTCGATGTGTCCTGTTGGACGTGTCAGAAAGAACAGACACGAGATATATAATCCGGGTGAGGACGGCCAACGATTCCTTCAGCGTGAACGCAAAACCACGCTCGAATTCTTCTGGGAATCGGCGAGATGCCACGAGTAATGAGGATAATGGGCGAGAAGCATTACATCAGTAGTGTGCGGATAAGTTGAGAATTTGGATGTGATGGGAAGCGTGCTAGGGTAGTCCGCGCAGTTGCGATGAGCACTGTGTGCAGATGGCGCCATGGTCAGCGCAAGTGCCAAGTAAGCAGCAGAGCAGGGTTCGAAACAAGGTCTGGCCCAAATTTTCAACTTTTCCCATTGATCTGGCGCAAATTTTCAACTTTCCCCATTGATTTAAATCAATGCTCACTGGCATCTAATGTCTTTAATTTCTTCCTGTCTTCATCTCTAACCTAGCCAGAAAAAAAAGCCTTGCACCCAGTAATATAGAAGACGTTGCGCGCACCACTAGGCAACGAGTTGCGGACTTCTCGGAATACAAGGGGCGTGGATATACAGGACTGGCCATTAAAAATACTACACTAAGATCATGACGTGCTACAGACGGGAAATTTAACCGACGGGAAGAAGATGCTGTGATATGCGAATGATTAGCTTTTCAGAGCATTCATACAAGGTTGGCGCCGGTGGCGACACCTACAACGTGCTGACATGAGGGAAGTTTCCAACCGATTTCTCATACACAAACAGCAGTTGACCGGCGTTGCCTGGTGAAACGTTGTTGCGATGCCTCGTGTAAGGAGGAGAAATGCGTACCATCCCGTTTCCGACTTCGATAAAGGTCGGACTGTAGCCTATCGCGATTGCGGTTTATCGTATATCGACATTGCTGCTCGCGTTGGTCGAGATCCAATGACTGTTAGCAGAATATGAAATCGGTGGGTTTAGGAGGGTAATACGGAACACCGTCCTGGATCCCAACGGCCTCGTAACACTAGCAGTCGAAATGACAGGCATCTTATCCGCATGGCTGTAACGGATCGTGCAGTCACCTCTCGATCCCTGAGTCAACAGATGGGGACGTTTGCAAGACAACAACCATCTGCACGAACACTTCGACGACGTTTGCAGCAGCATGGACTATCAGCGCGGAGACTATGGCTGCGGTTACCCTTGACGCTGCATCACAGACAGGAGCGCCTGCCATGGTGTACTCAACGACGAACCTGGATGCACGAATGGTAAAACGTCATTTTTTCGGATGTATCCAGGTTCTGTTTACACCATCATGTTTGTCGCATCCGTGTTTGGCAACATCGCGGTGAACGCACATTGGAAGCGTGTATTCGTCATCGCCATACTGGCATGTCACTCGGCGTGATGGTATGGGGTGTCATTGGTTACACGTCTCGGTCACCTCTTGTTCGCGTTGATGGCACTTTGAACAGTGGACGTTACATTTCATGTGTGTTACGACCCGTGTCTCTACCCTTCATTCGAACCCTACGAAACCCTACATTTCAGCAGGATAATGCACGACCGCATGTTACAGGTCCTGTACGGACCTTTCTGGATACAGAAAATGTTCGACTGCTGCCCTGGCCATCAAATTCTCCAGGTCTCTCACCAATTGAAAACGTCTGGTCAATGCTGGCCGAACAACTGGCTCGTCACAATACGCCAGTCACTACTCTTGATGAACTGTGGTATCGTGTTGAAGCTGCATGGGCAGCTGTACCTGTACACGCCATACAAGCTCCGTTTGACTCAATGCCCAGGCGTATCAAGGCCGTTATTCCGGCCAGAGGTGGTTGTTCTGGGTACTGATTTCTCAGGATCTATGCACCCAAATTGCGTGAAAATGTAATCACATGTCAGTTCTAGTATATTTGTCCAATGAATACCCGTTTATCTTTTGCATTTCTTCTTGTTGCAGCAATTTTAGTGGCCAGTAGGGTATTTGGAGCGTCTCAAGTATCGGACGTTTGTAGTGAGCCGAAGACGACGCTCTGCGTCTCTCATGTGAAAGAACGCATAAGTTTCGATGTGAATAGAATGTATGCTTGTGGATGGACCGTTTCTCGAGTGAAAGTGCCCTTGCACTGTCTAAGAGGGGCGTGGTGCCAAGTTTGCCATCCGCTGCGCGACTTTTACCGGGAACAATGGTCTCGCAGGTGTGACAGGCAGGCGCGGCGCGGCGCGGCGCGTTAAGACATCCGCCAGGGGCGGCGGCGGCGGCGGCGGCGGCGGCGGTGGCGTGGCGCAAGTCGCGGGCGGCCGGAAGGAGCGCCCGGCCCGCCGCACGGTCGGCGATTGTTGCGGGCAGACAAAGGCGGCTGGGCTGGCGCCGCGGGCCTTGAACCCGATGCCCGAGCGCGCGTGGCTGCGTCTGCCCCTGCCCGCTGCCCGCTGGCCCGGTGGCCGCAGGAAGTGACGCTCCCGCCTGGGGGCGGCGGGGGTGGCTGCGCATGGCGCCACGCTCTGCTGGTGCGGGCAGGAGGGCACCCGCCCGCTCACTGTCCCAGCTGCCAGCGTCAAAGAACTGCACTCACTACTGCACTTACTTCACTACACATCTAATAAAAGTACCGGGACATCTATAGTTTGATAGTAATACGGGCTGCGTCCGTGATTCGCCTTTCTTATGACATGAACTCTGGTGGGGAGACATCCAGTAGTGTCTGAAAGTCTGTGGAGGAATGGCAGTCCATTGTTCCTCAGGAGCCGAAACCGGAGAATGTACTGGTGTTGGACGCACGGTCCTGGAGCGAAGGCCATATGGTGACTCATCCTTCAGCTCTTCCAGTGGGTTCAGGTCTGGTCACATCAGTCCTTTTCAGGAATGCTGTTGTGCACAAAGCACTGCCTTACAGATAATGCTTTATAGCAGTGTCCTTAGCCATGCTGATACAATCAAATTCACCTCCCAACTGTTCCTCAACATTACCTAGTGCACAATGCTCTAAAATGTTTTCATATCCTTCCAAATTTAGCGTTTCCTCCTGGACAATGAGAGGATCACACCTGAACCAAGACAGACACCCCCATACAGTAACACCACCTTCTGCATACCTCACTGACCGCACACTACACGATGGCAGGGAACTTCCTCCAGCAATTCTTCAAACGCAACCCTTCCATAAGACTGCCACAGGGTAAAAGCGTGACTCGTCACTCCAAATCACTCGTTTCCAGTCATCCACTCTCTACATCTACATCTACATCTACATGGTTACTCTGAAATTCACACTTAAGTGCCTGGCAGAGGGTTCATCGAACTATTTTCATACTACTTCTCTACCATTCCACTCTCGAATGGCGCGTGGGAAAAAGGAACGCCGGCCGGAGTGGCCGTGCGGTTCTAGGCGCTAAAGTCTGGACCCGCGAGACCGCTACGGTCGCAGTTTCGAATCCGGCCTCGGGCATGGATGTGTGTGATGTCCCTAGGTTAGTTATGTTTAAGTAGTTCCAAGTTCTAGGGGACTGATGACCTCAGAAGTTGAGTCCCATAGCGCTCAGAGCCATTTGAACCATTTTTGAAAAACGAACACCTAAATCTTTCCGTTCGAGCTCTCTGATATCTCTTATTTTATTATGATGATCATTTCTCCATACGTAGCTCGATGTCAACAAAATGTTTACGCATTCTGAAGAGAAAGTTGGTGATTGAAATTTCTTAAACAGATCTCGCCTTTGTTTCAGTGACTGCCACCCCAACACGCGTAACGAAAAAGTGCAAAGATGGGCAGCTCGTTTCGTGTTATCCCGCAATGGGGGTGAGAGTGTCACCCCCATTGCGGGATAACACGACACGAACTGCCCTTCTTTGCACTTTTTTGTTGTCCTCCGTCAATCCTACCTGGTAAGGATCCCATACTGCGTGGCAATATTCCATCAGAGGACGGACAAGTGTAATGTAGGCTGTCTGTTTAGTGGGTTTGTCGCATCTTCTAAGTGTTCTGCCAACAAAGCGCAGTCTTTGTTTCGCCTTCCTCACAATATTATCTATGTGGTCGTTCCAATTTAAGTTGCTCGTAAGTGTAATTCCTAGGTATTTAGTCGAATTGACAGCCCTTAGATTGGTGCTATTTATCGTATACCCAAAATTTATCGGATTTATTTTAGTACCCATGTGGATGACCTCGCATTTTTGTTTGTTTGGTACCAATTACCACTTTTCGTACCATACAGAAATTCTCTTTAGATCATTTTGTAATTGGAATTGATCGTCTGATGATTTTACTACACGGTAAATTACACCGTCATCTACAAACAATCTAAGGGGGCTGCTCATATTAACACCTAGATCATTTATATAAATCAGGAACAGCACAGGGCCTATGACACTCCTTGCGGAACGCCAGATATCATTTCTATTCTACTCGATGATTTACCGTCTATCACTACGAACTGTGACCTCTCTGAGAGGAAATCCCGAATCCAGTCACACAACTGAGACGGTACTCCGTATGCACGCAATTTGATTGATAGTCGCTTGTGAGGAACGGTATCAAATGCCTTGTGGAAATCTAGGAATATGGAATCGATCAGAGATCCCTTGTCGACAGCACTCATTGTTTCATGGGAATAAAGAGCTAGCTGTGTTGCACAAGAACGATATTTTCTGGTTATGTATCAATAAACCATTTTCTTCAAGGTGTACATATATGCTCCAAAATCCTGCTGTAAATTGCTGTAAATTGAGGTCAGTGATATGGGTCTGTAATTCAGTGGGTTACTCCTATTTCATTTCTTGAATGTAGGTGTGACCTGTGCTACTTCCCAGTCTTTAGGAACAGACCTTTCGTCAAGTGAGCGGTTGTATATGATTGGTAAGAAAGGCGCTATTGTGTCTGCATACTCTGAAAGGAACCTGATTGGTATACCATCTGGACCGGAAGACTTGCCTTTCTTAAGTGATTTGAGTTGTTTCGCAACACCCAAGATATCTACTTTTATGCCACTCATGCTAACAGCTGTTCTGGTTTCGAATTCTGGAATATTTACTTCGTCTTCTATCGTGAAGAGATTACGGAAAACTGTATTTAGTTACTCCAGTTGAGTCTCACTCTTTACACCACCTTAAGAGTTGCTCAGAACTGACAAAGAAATGAGTGGCTTATGACGAGCTGCTCGACCACTATACCTACCATTTTTAACTCCGTACGCAGTCATTATGCTAGCTGACTGCTGGTAGCTCTCCGGAACTCATGTGTGATTCCTTCCACGATTTCAAGCGACTTTTTAGAGCCACCGGTCCGTATCCAGCAGTACATGAGAACTGTCTAGTCTTGATTAAGCTGAGATTCTCCTTCACAATCATTTCACCAACTGACGACTTGGGCAGCTCTACAAGGGTTGCAACGTCCTTGGTGGAGTTATTACTCAGGTGAGATGCAGTGACCAGTCAGTGAGCCCCTCTGGCCGACCTACTGTGCTATTACTACTTCTCTTCCAACAAAACAATACTCACTGCCTCTTTTTATACTGGTGGGTCCTTCTTTCCTGACACCTTTTGGTCTATTCCGCATTCCACATGGATGTCAGAGACCCTTTTGATCGGCCAGTGTATTTATCGTTCACTGTTTATCCATGTGCATTCACATCTACAGTCCGCACGACTTCTTACGTGCCCCACCACCTTCTTTTCACTGTTCAACTAGCGAATAGCTCGTGTGAAGGATGATTGTCGGGGAGACTCTGCACGAGCTTCCATTTTTCTGATTTTTCATTTTGCGTTACGAGTACGGGAAGAAGTAATACGTTGCTCGACTCTTCCGAAAATGTTCTGCCTCGGAATGTGAGCAGTGAAGCTCTACGTGATGCACAGTGCCTCTCTTGTATCGTCTGCCACTGAAATTTATTGAACGCGCCAACTGAACGATCTCATGATGAAACGGACCGCTCTACCTTGCATTTTCTTCACATCTTGTATTAGTTCTAGCTCTTAATGGCTTCGCACTGATGAATAATACTCACGAATCGATGGAACAAGTGTTCTGTAAGCCACTCCTTTCAGAGATTAGCTACATTTGTCTTAGATTTACCCAGTGGATCTCAGGCTGAAATTTTCTCCTCCTGCAATTCGTTTTATGTGGTCATTCCACTTTAGAGTGGACGGTATTTTACGATTTTTGCTGTTTCTAGTGATGGGTCACCAGCGGTTTATTCCGCCAGTAGTAGATCTCTTTGCCTATTTATGCGCTACACGTACCATTTATTTACATTCTGAGTTAACTGCCAGTCACTGGATAAATCGTGAATTCTTTGCAGATCTTCCTGTACTTCGCTACAGTATTTTTGGCGTGGCGACCCTCCTGTCAACAACAGTATCGTCCGCAATTAGCCCTTCGGCGACTCCAGCATTACCCACTGAACCTTTTATATAAAACGCAAACAGTAACTGCCCCATGACACTCTTTCTTGGTACTCCCACCTGCACATTGTTAGATTTCGTTCCGTTAAGAAACACGGTGGGACTTTGTGAGAAAAGAAGTCTGAAATCCAATCACGCAGCCGGTCCGAGACTCAGTAAGCTCGTATTTCGCTCACTAAAAGACGTTGCAGAAATGAATCGAGTGCCTTCCGGAAGTCGAGGGACACTGGACCAACCTGAGATCATTCGTCTGCGGCACTCTGCATTTCATGAACGAACGGAGGGAATTGAATTTCTCGAGATTTCCATTTGCTGAATCGATGTTGATTTTTATAGAGGAGATATTCATTCCCCAAAAACGTCATAGTATCACAAATTCCATTGCACCACGATAGCTGATACTACGAAGTCCGCGTTCTGACACATTGTGTCTTGGTGGGTCAGCCATCCAGCACCAGACTAAGGATCCAAAAATCTAATTTTTGGTCCGTGATCTGGCCTGCGGTTATTATTTGTTAGTTATAATACTTACACATCCGCCAGTTTTTGTCATTGTGAAAAATGCTGAGTTGCACCGTGGCTCGTAGCCGACGTTGAACTATAGGTCCCCGTATAACCGGCTGGGTAGTCAGTTCAAAGGTCAGAACCAGGGAATGGTGCACCATTCCAAATGGAACCACGCCTGGTAAAGCACTGCAGTACTGAGACCGACCCTCAGTTATGAGCGCTTGACCTTTACAAAATATCGAAGGAAAACATTGACTTGAACATTTCGTTACAGTTTTTCTACAACTATTTGCCTTTAAAATTTATATATCTTCTTATGAGTTCCAACCATTTCTGGAAATATATATTCTCACTGTTATGTTGGTACCTCAAAAACACGGTTCTGTGAGGACTCAGAACCTTCTGGACGTGAAGTCGCCGTTGATCTGATGGCGGCCCTTACCTTACCGTTCGTTCGTGTGAATTTCTTTCTTGTTACTCATCTGTCACACCTTCCCTGAAAATGCAATACAGTTGAAACTCATCGACATGCTAAACAACGAGACTATGAAAATTAAATTTGGTAAAACAAATCTGTAGAATTTCTAGCGTTGAGTCAATAAAAACAGTTATAAGTTTTCGACGACTGACGATCTAGAGCCAATTTCACCCTTGTCAATGACAAAAATTGAACCAAATAGCAAATAAATTGTTTTAAATTAAATTGTGTGAATAATTTTTCTGTAAAAGTGCGTTGTTGTAATAATATTTGGTAAATGAAAGGAATATTTGTGAAACAGATAATAAGTACAAATTACGTTCTTTTCTGTATAGCTATTACACAGCCATAGTGAGAGGTTTGCGGCCCTCGGTACTAGGAATTGTATACATCGCTGCTCTAAAGCAACGGTCTTTACATGTCCAGCGCAGCAACGGAAAGAAACGATGACACTGTTGGAAGCGGCTCGAGAGTGAACCACTTTTTTTTTGTTCGTGTCCGCCTTGGAACACCCAAACAGTTGATTGCTGCTTAGTTTCCGTTTAGTATGGATACAGAACTATGACGTATAAAATAGCTTCAAACGCCTTGTAACTTTACAAATGAGTTAAAGTGTTAAAGTTTATAAAACGTCTGAAATTGTGTTTAAAGTTTGATGGGAATCACTAAAGGCGCTAATTATGAAATTGTGCTCCGTTTTAAGAAAGGTTGGTTTCACACACATCTCAATGTTTATAACGTCATATCTCCTGAACTACCAGGCAGGTACATTCAGTGATACCTATGGACATTGTCTGAAAAGTATGCTGCAAGTGGATTTAGTAGTAAATAATTAATAAACTGGAACGTAATGCTTGATGTTGAAGTTTTACTGTGCACCATTTTAAGCGAAAGCTACTTTTCCAAGCACCTAAATATCCATGGTATCGTATATCCTGAACTATGTGTCGTACAATGGTATAATTTTCCGGGTACATTCAGTGGTGTAGATGAATATTGTCAGGAAAATGTGTTGCGAACAGAGTCGTAGTAGAGAAGAAACAAATTGAAACATTATCTCTGATGCTGAAGTTCGCGCTAACAGCAAAAATGTTGTTGTTGTCGCTGTGGTCTTCAGTCCTGAGACTGGTTTGATGCAGCTCTCCATGCTACTCTATCCTGTGCAAGCTTCTTCATCTCCCAGTACCTACTGCAACCTACATCCTTCTGAATCTGCTTAGTGTATTCATCTCTTGGTCTCCCTTTATGATTTTTACCCTCCACGCTGCCCTCCAATGCTAAATTTGTGATCCCTTGTTGCCTCAAAACATGTCCTACCAACCGATCCCTTCTTCTAGTCAAGTTGTGCCACAAACTTCTCTTCTCCCCAATCCTATTCAATATCTCCTCATTAGTTACATGATCTACCCACCTTATCTTCAGCATTCTTCTGTAGCACCACATTTCGAAAGCTTCTATTCTCTTCTTGTCCACACTAGTTATCGTCCATGTTTCACTTCCATACATGGCTACACTCCATACAAATACTTTCAGAAACGACTTCCTGACACTTAAATCTATACTCGATGTTAACAAATTTCTCTTCTTCAGAAACGATTTCCTTGTCATTGCCAGTCTACATTTTATATCCTCTCTACTTCGACCATCATCAGTTATTTTACTCCCCAAATAGCAAAACTCCTTTACTACTTTAAGTGTCTCATTTCCTAATCTAATTCCCTCAGCATCACCCGATTTAATTTGACTACATTCCATTATCCTCGTTTTGCTTTTGTTGATGTTCATCTTATATCCTCCTTTCAAGACACTGTTCATTCCCTTCAACTGCTCTTCCAAGTCTTTTGCTGTCTCTGACAGAATTACAATGTCATCGGCGAACCTCAAAGTTTTTGCTTCTTCTCCATGAATTTTAATACCTACTCCGAATTTTTCTTTTGTTTCCTTCACTGCTTGCTCAATATACAGATTGAATGACATCGGGGAGAGGCTACAACCCTGTCTCACTCCTTTTACAACCACTGCTTCCATTTCGTGCCCCTCGACTCTTACAACTGCCATCTGGTTTCTGTACAAATTGTAAATAGCCTTTCGCTCACTGTATTTTACCCCCGCCACCGTCAGAATTTGAAAGAGAGTATTTCAGTTAACATTGTCAAAAGCTAGAAACGTAGGTTTGCCTTTTCTTAATTTTTCTTCTAAGATAAGTCGTAAGGTTAGTATTGCCTCACGTGTTCCAACATTTCTACGGAATCCAAACTGATCTTCCCCGAGGTCCGCTTCTATCAGTTTTTCCATTCGTCTGTAAAGAATTCGCGTTAGTATTTTGCAGCCGTGACTTATTAAACTGATAGTTCGGTAATTTTCACATCTGTCAACACCTGCTTTCTTTGGGATTGGAATTATTATATTCTTCTTGAAGTCTGAGGGTATTTCGCCTGTCTCATACATCTTGCTCGCCAGATGGTAGAGTTTTGTCATGACTGGCTCTCCCAAGGCCATCAGTAGTTCTAATCGAATGTTGTCTACTCCCGGGGCCTTGTTTCGACTCAGGTCTTTCAGTGCTCTGTCAAACTCTTCAAGCAGTATCTTATCTCCCAAAAGTGTAGTAAGCGAGAAATCTCTTTTTTTTTTCCTTCATCAGTTTGTGTGTGTGTGGGGGGGGGGGGGGGGGGCAGCGAGAAAAAGTTTCGTAAAGGCTTAAAATTATGTTTAAAGTTTGCTGGAAGTCGTTAAATGCTCTATTTTTCTGACACTGGAAGTGAAGTCCGAGTATTTACGCGACGTCAGTCACACTGCCGAAAGCCAAATACACAGTTTCTAACTGTAGTTCCTTTCTCGTCCTGGTAAACTTCTAACATATCATTATACCTCTTAATGGAAGAGTATGGTAACATTTAAAAATTTTAAATTCCGTCATTAGTTACACAAAATAATGAAACTGAAATTTTTGTTGACCCTTCAAGCCATTAGATAGTCAACCTGCAACTTGAACATGTTTATGGGCTCCAGGACAAAACGTTTAGTATAAGGGGCAGTCAACTGGAAACGAGATAGATGGAAAAAATGTAATTAAGCTGTTTATTATTTCAAAAGTAATAGCTGTGACTGTTAATACATTTGTCGCATTGTGACAGAAACGGCCAGTGCTTTGATGGAAAAACGTTTGCGATACTATGTGAAGCGATGAATTCCCTCTTCAGGGTTCCAAAAATATGAAAATCGCATGGGGATGGGTAGGGACTATATGGATGCTTGGCCGTCTGTTGCCAAGGTTGTTTCGACTATCCTGCAGAAGATCTGGTGCGAAGCCTGCCCTTATAATATGGATATCCAAGTTCCGTCTCCTCTTATGATGTTTTACGCTCTTTTTGCATTTCATCAGCTTAATTCTTTGAGCTTTCCCTTACGGCAATTGACAAGATCCTTGTTTCTAGGTTACTCGCAATTGGTAAGGGAAATACTCGGAAGAGATGTTTCTTACAGCTAAAGTATTCATGCAAAACGAGAAGCCTTTCTGCAGTCCTCGGTATGCCTCAGGACTCCTGTGCCTCATAGTAAGCTACTTGCTGGCTCTTTTCAGCGTGCAGCACCGATGTTTCTTGGAACAATAAGCCAACTACAGAGGCAGGCAAATAAAAAGGGAGGCTTTGTGCATCACCGTTTTTTTTGCTGTTACACTACTGGTCATTAAAATTGCTACACCAAGAAGAAATGCAGATGATAAACGGGTATGCATTGGACAAATATACTAGAACTGACATGTGATTACATTTTCACGCAATTTGGGTGCATACACTCTGAGAAATAAGTACCCAGAACAACCACCTCTGGCCGTAATAACGGCCTCGATACGCCTGGGCATTGAGTCAAACAGAGCTTGGATGGCGTGCACAGGTACAGCTGCCCATGCAGCTTCAACACGATTCCACAGTTTATCAAGAGTAGTGACTGGCGTATTGTGACGAGCCAGTTGCTCGGCCACCATTGACCAGACGTTTTCAGTTGGTAAAAGATCTTGCCAGGGCAGCAGTCAAACATTTTCTGTATCCAGAAAGGCCCGCAAAGGACCTGCAACATGCGGTCATGCATTATCCTGCTGAAATGTAGGGTTTCGCAGGAATCGAATGAAGGGTAGAGCCACGGGTCGTAAACACATTTGATATGTAACTTCCACTGTTCAAAGTGCCGTCAATGCGAACAAGAGGTGATCGAGACGTGTAACCAATGGCACCCCATACCATAACACCGGGTGATACGCCAGTATGGCGATGACGAATACACGCTTCCAATGTCCGTTCACCGCGATGTCGCCAAACACAGATACGACCATCATGATGCTGGAAACAGAACCTGGATTCATCCGAAAAAATGACGTTTTGCCAATGCTGCAGCCAGGTTCGTCGCTGAGTACACCATCGCAGGCGCTCCTGTCTGTGATGGAGCTCAAGGGTAACCGCAGCCATGGTCTCCGAGCTGATAGTCCATGCTGCTGCAAACGTCCTCGAACTGTTCGTGCAGATGGTTGTTGTCTTGCAAACATCCCCATCTGCTGACTCAAGGATCAAGAAGTGGCTGCACGATCCGTTACAGCCATGCGGATAAGATGCCTGTCATCTCGACTGCTAGTGATACGAGGTCGTTGGGATCCAGCACGGCGTTCCGCATTACCCTCCTGAAACCACCTATTCCATATTCTGCTATCAGTCATTGGATGTCGAACAACGCGAGCAGCAATGTCGCGATACGATAAACCGCAATCGCGATAGGCTACAATCCGACCTTTATCAAAGTCGCAAACGTGATGGTACGCATTTCTCCTCCTTACACGAGGCATCACAACAACGTTTCACCAGGCAACGCCGGTCAACTGCTGTTTGTGTATGAGAAATCGGTTGGAAACTTTCCTCATGTCAGCACGTTGTAGGTGTCGGCACCGGCGGCAACTTTGTGTGAATGCTCTCAAAAGTTAATCGTATGCATATCACAGCATCTTCTTCCTGTCGGTTAAATTTCGAGTCTGTAGCACGTCATCTTCGTGGCGTAGCAATTTTAATGACCAGTAGTGTAAAATGCCGACAGCCTACTGTGGGGCGGCGTGTGGAATTATTGTTTATTGATATTTAATGTTTGGTTTAATGTAGAAACACTTCCCGGCCGATTAACCATATGTGGGGTGGCGGGTGGAATTATGTTTGTTAAATGTTCCTATTATATATCCTGTCTATTGCCGTTCTCAACACTGGCTCTCTAACTACAATATTGGCAACCAGAAAGTGATTAGCAAAACTTGAAGCCTGTAATTAGAATTCCTAGTGCCCACTTCATCTGAGAAACACACTTATAGCTACAGCTTATAGCTCTGAAAAATTAGGAGATTGTCTGGAATTCATAATCAAAAAACGATTTTCTAAAAATTCTCTGTATTCTGAAAGTCACAGATGAAAAATAAAGAATCCACACAATCTAACAGAGCCGTCCAGAGTCTAATGCGCTGATGCAATTATAACTGCCCAAATTAAATGTTTAAATGAATGCTCGCCAATTTGATGATTAGGTTCATCAAACGCCACGCTAAATAATGGTAGAATGTTTGTCCCGCGGCGGCACGTGAAAATACGACATACGCAAACTGAAAATCGATAATTAAAGTCATCCCAGAAAATAACACTTCACTCGAAAATGATTTCATGGTTACGCGTATCCCGAGTAACTTAATACGGCATCCGAGGCAGTTTATAGCAATGATACCGACGCGACGCGACTCCCGACACAGATGGCGTGCTATTCAGCGTCTGGAGGGAACTGGGGCCTTATTTCTTCGCGCAGCATTCTTATATATAAAGCCGCGGTGCGGACGGCGAAGGGAACGCCTGATCAAATCGGCTCTCCCGACTAGCCGCTGGACTAGTAATGCACCACTTCAAGTTATTGAATAAATCATAGCTTCTTTTGCTGATGGCCGATGAAGCTCTCAATTTAAATGCGCATTCAACACACAGGTAAGTAATCATAATAAAAGTTTGATGTGGCTAAGTTAAATATTTTGGGCGAGAGAATTAATTTAATTACACTGCACGTAGTAGACGAGCTCTGAACTTGCCCTTTGGAGATACGCTATGGCTATAGTTTTATAGTTATTCAAATGAAACTTCTCACATCTTTATGGTTATAGCGGATCTCCATTCTACGTAAATATAAACATCCTAGCCTTATTTATTAGCCTACTTAATCTATCTTGCTTCCTTAATTTCTAAGACAAAAAACCAGAAAATTATGAATTTCAACTAAAATCTTAATTTGCGAGATCCAAAGTACTGTTTCCATTAAATTATTATGGAAAATGAATCTAAATATAAATTTTTAAGTCTCTAGCTCTTTTCTGTTGCGCCAATGATTTTTACAGAAAAACGTCCAAATTTCGAAAATGGTTAAAGTTATTGAACTGACATTCAACACATGTTGATTTAGTATTACTCCTGACATGCTAGAAACGTTTTAGGTTATTGGCTTGATTTTTAAAGTATTGCGCAACATTTATGACGTCAGAGCTAGTTACAGCGGACTGGCTGGCACACAATGGAAAGACTGATGTGAATTTACTACAGCATGAGTGTGCTGCTTCCCTACATCACCCTCTACTTAAATTTTTTTTTGTAATGTTAATGACCGAGAAAAAAAATTAAATTACAAAAAGGGAAGCAAGAGCACAGCTTAACTTCGTATTAAAATTAAAATTGTAATGTAAACATGTAGAAATATTAAAAGAAAACTGATTACCTACTTTCATTATTTAAATTGCGGACATGTTCACTGCCTCTTAAGCAATATTATCCCTCAAAATTTAAGCAAAATCAATGAAACACTTTGGCATACATATTGCCTTAGACAAGCAAACACATAAAAATATGTAAAATTATGAAAATCTTAAATCCATTAAATACATTTTTACATACACAAATTCAAAGAAAATAACAGTTATTCAGGATACATAAACAGATGATTATATTTTAGCAGTCTTTTCTAAACCTGAAAGAAAATTTCACAAATCATTTTTACACACGTGGTTGTAGCCGCTTTGGCTTGCGTTCTACACTTCCATTCACAAGGGCAGAGGAGGGGAAGTTGCTATGGTGTGCGTCTTTCACGTTCACTCTAAATGACATGGGGAAATGGGAGGGGTCACAGTGAGTTGTGTCCAAGTCACTCCACGCTTTCACGCAGCTACCAGGCTGCCATTATCTGGTTTGTCCTGTAGATCAAACAGGAAGAGTGCCTCAGACTCTGTTCACTTAATATCTAAGGGTGGGTCACAATGAAATGGGGATATATACATTTTATCCTTCAATATTTTGCTGGAACAAAGTTAACAGAACTTTTTCAATATTACTCTCGAGGTTACATAAATGTCATAAAATCGGTAAACAGATGGCTCAAAACGCCGTTAGTCACGTACTAGAGAAAATTTATGCTCAAGGCATACAATCATGAATCCTATTTAATTTCAATTTATTATTTCTGGGCCGGAACACTGAAGCAATGCTCGGTACATTCACTGACACATTTGTATTTTATTCACTTAGCTGACTCATCTTTGATTACCTTATTCTTAGAGATAGTATGAGTATATTTGATTAGTAGTTGTTTCTCAGCTTCTTTGTACATGTGAGTAACTTGTGGTAATAGTACAGTTCTCAGTGTTCAAAACACACTACGTTTAGTTGACTACTAAATCCACTTATTGGTCCTCTGCTGCTGTGTCAGTTCCACATCTGCAATTGTGTACTTACTTCATCGAAGTGTATTTATGCTGAGCTAAAATAATGTTTCACGTCTGTCATTATGTTATACAATTATGTTGCTAGTGTATGAACTAAAGTAATACTCACTCTATTAACATTTAAAGCATAGGATAGCACATTTATTTCATATCTATAGTGTATTGCAACTGATCAGTATGCTCACGTGGCAATCCATTTCCACTCGATCGGACGCTGAAACCTCAGGTAGTCTCTCTCGACCTACCACTAAAATGCATTAAGTAATTATGGACGAGCGTAATGCTAAATTCCTTAAACCTATAGGACACCATGAGCTGCTCTGTCTCATCTAACATAAGGGTACCTATGGTCGCATTCACGCCTCTAACTCATAACCCAATACATGTAGGTGTGTCCTGTCACACACTACACCAAATAACGGCCAGCTCCAACCTTATAAATACTTCAGGGACGTGCCCTTCACGTCTCAACCACAAACACTGCTCAATTCTATTACATTGCCATTCCTTGCTACACAAGGTGAGTTTATTCTTACAACTTGTCTGCATATTTTTCATAACACTAAGCACTCTCTCTTACTATTTATTAGTTAGCTCTACAGCATACAATAGGTTTCACTACCACTTCAGATCCTGTTTATAAACGAACTTGTATATCTTTTTTAAATTTTATTGTGGAACCATTTCCAATAAAACAACACTTCATACTTACAATATTACCAGGGTTCTATACATATTTGTTACTCAAATACATTTTATCTTAATTACATCATACTTCTCTGTTGTTTACGCCAGTGTTAGATTTGTCACATTAGGTATTTTCTTCACTAATCGGTGGATAGAATGGTTACAGAACTCATGGCTTGATAGTCATGACGGAAAATTTTCATATTGGAAAGAAGGGGTCAAAATTTTTGTAGACAGGAAAGATGAAGAGAGTGAGACCTGAAATGGAAAGAAGATCTCACACAGCTGGGACTGCACAGCTGCCACACTGTGTAGAGGTTACAGAACAACCTCCTCCCTACAGCATTCATTGGTTTCAGAAAATTTTCATATTGGAAAGAAGGGGTCAACATTTTTGTAGACAGGAAAGATGAACAATGAGTGAGACCTGAAATGGAAAAAAGATCTCTCACAGCTGGGACTGCACAGCTGCCACACTGTGTAGAGGTTACAGAACAACCTCCTCCCCACAGCATTCATTCATAACCTTTGACCACGACACATCTGAAAATACCTTATGATGCCTTTTTAAAACCTGTCTCAGTTCTTCCTTCTGATTAGCTGAAATTTTATCGATTTCCTGCAATTTAGCTTCTATCTTGTCCAAAATAATGGCTTCTTCTTCTGTGTTTACCTTACTTTTACTAAGATTAACACCTTCGTCCCAATACCTCCTATTTTTCAGAACTCGTATAGGCAGCTCCCAAGTTTCATCATTAGTTACTACATGTTTATCACTAAAAGGTACTGTAATTACTACGGTTATCAGCAAGACCATTTTTAACTGGCTTCTTTCAAAGTCAACAACACTCTGATATTTTGACAAGAAATCTATGCCAATTAAAACCTCAATACTGAGATTGTTTACAATTAAACATGGATGATCAATTAAATTACCATTAATGTTAAAGGGCAGCAAAGCTTCTTGCTTTACCGTTTTTGACACCTTGCCAGTAGCACCAATTATTCTTAGTCCTGATACCCTCATTACTGTAAGCTTGTCTTTACCAGGTAATGCATCAAAGAAGGACTGAGATATTGCACTCACCTCACTTCCACTGTCTAAGAGACAACGTACATTGATACCCAACATATTCACTATTATTATAGGGTGGCTTATTCTAGTTTGTACAGGTGGTTCCTCGAACTCATCCAATAGTTCCTTTTGGATTTGTCTCCAACTAACGTGATCGACATCTGTCTTTTAGGTCAAAGTGTGTAGGGGTATCTTGAATTACATTTTCAGCTGCCTTTTCCCGTCGGTCTATTAATTTCAAATCGAAACACCGCACGACTTCATTACATTTAGTTTGCTGAACATGACCCAAATTACTGTAGTCTGAGCGATTCTGCGCCTCCAGACCGGGCATAACATTAGTTACAGCTAAACCACTTTTACTATTATCGTCGGGTTCCTTCTCAAGTGACAACTGGTCACAGCTACTGGGTTCATCGACGCCCAACAGGCTATCCTCTACATTCCCACTTACCTCCTGTCCTAAATCTATTAGTACAGTATCAACATCCTGCACAGGCACTTTAGATAAGAGCACATTATACTCATCGTAAATATAAGCATGAATTTCTTCTGCTTCTTCACCTGACAATTCAGTATTTTGTAGCTCCTCCCTATCGTTACACTGCTGCGCCTTCTCTTTCTCTTCCCACTTAGAAAGCGTCTCTAACACGGTATCTATCAAATACTTTGAGTGATCTAATATTTCTGTTGTATCCTTAGATGCTACCGACCCTCCATCCACATGTTCAGTCTGAGTATTGTGATCTGTCTTACCAATTACCGAACCACTGGCTTAGGAAAAGTAACCGCCTGGTGAGCGCCAGTGTCCTCATAGACGGTAACTAGTTTTCCTGCCTCAGCCTACTACTGTTTCCTTTATTTGCATTATAGTTAACTGGCACAGCATTGCTTTCCGTACTGTTGTTTACCTGTATAATTTTGTTTGGAACAAAATTACTATAATTTGGATGCCATTGTTGGTTCTGATAATTATTTCTCCAATTCCTACCTCTCTTAGGATGGCGAGCACCTACTGTTCTGATGTTTACATTGCCATTCTGCTCGTTCTTAAAATTACTACTATTGTTATTAGCATTTCTGTTATTACGTGCTAGCTCCTCATTGGCAGCAACACGTTCTACACGTTCCAGATATTCAATGAAACGATCCAGATTGTCTCTAGGGGCAGATATAATTCTAGTTTGCCAATACCATGGCAGTTTGGCTTCAAGACCTAGTATTATCATTTCAGGTTTCAGCTTTTCGTCCAAATGTGACAAACGTGAGATCCATGACCTAGCAAACTCTTTAATAGATTCCTTGCCTACATTGAAGCGTTTTCCACTCCAAAATTCTCTCAACACTTCATTTTGCTTATTACTAGACCAATACTCATTAATGAAAGCTGTTTTAAATTCCGCTAATGTTTTACACTTCAACATAACATCAGCTGACCAATGCATGGCGTCACCTGCTAAATGGCTTCTAATAAATGAGATTTTCTCTCGTTCAGACCAAGTAGGTGGAACCACATCTTCAAAATCGTTCCAGAAATCTAGCGGGTGGATATTTTTATCCGGATCGAACCGAAAGAACTGCCGACACCCGATAAAAGCGGCGTTTGCAGCTACAACTTGTTGCATACTACCATTACCAGAAGTTACTGAAGCTACTTTACTCTCAATGTTAGCAATGTTAGTACTAATATTTTCTACTTTCATTTCAACATTTTCTACTCTTTGTACAATATGAGTAGTATCAGTTTTGATTGCTTCTACTTCTGCTTGACATATGTTTACTTTTATATTAACATCTTTAAATCTATCTGAGCACAGTTCAGATTCCGCCTCGATCTTTTCTGTTAACTTGTGCTCTAGCTTCGCATCTTCCATTTGGAAGTCTTTGCGAACCTCAACAACTTCGGATTTAACTGTTTTATACATTTCAGAAAATTGTAGAGCCACCTTTTTCTTAATATCCTCATGGTTGTAATCAATTTTATAATTCAAACTGTTCAGATCCTCTTTCAACTTATGGCAACCAGCCTTGAACGAAGTTTCTAATTCAGCTTTATTGGATTCTAATTTATTGTCCATTACCTCAAACCGTTTATTATAATTGGTCTGGCTGGACACAATCCTGTTATTTACCTCAATTATATCCGATTATAACTCAGCTGTAATTTTAGCATTACTGCTTTTGACCTCAGTTATTTCAGACTTTAATTCAGCTGTCATTCTAGCATTACTGGCAGCTATTGCTTGTAATATTACATTTAAATCCATAGCCTCAGTATCTCTGGGTTGCTCACTAGCTGGCTTTTTATCACACTTAGGTGACGAAAAACTAGCTCCAATACCAGAATCATTAAAACTAAATGAAACTTCTGATTGATCAGTCATATCTAACTTATCCTCTTTAATCTCTACCACCTCTGATGACTGACTGTTTCATTTTTAATTCAACAGAGAAACTATCATCCATAAATTAACAATTTCTGATTTCTGCTTTACTACAGGGGTCTCTATTATTGAATCATTGCTCCTTCCCACACTACTATCAGGAGACAATACTTCATATTTCACATTAACATTAGTACTTTCATGCGTATTTACACTCAACAGACATAGGTACTGATTTAAGTTTAACCTCGGTTTCTTCTGGCAGTTCCATCGCCGACAGTTTTTTAGTGCAGGTTAGTAAAATTTTTAACGGCTTTTCACTTAACTTAGTTCCTTCTCCACGACGTATGGCGTTGCCGACGCGGCGTACCAGGATTACTGATGCGACGCAGCGCGCTGAACTGCAGACGGCACTCCGACGGCTGTTGTGCGTTTGCGTGGCCCGCAACTGTAGGCGCGGATCCGGCTGCTCCGGCGGACGACTGCGATGAGGCGAGACTGGCTTCTCGCGATGCCGGCAGCGCCGCTAGACTCGGTGCCAGCTCCGTCAATCCAGATGCGTTGTTAATCCAATTGCGTCGTCCACATCCACACGTAACACTATCACTGTTCTATTACTCAGTTGCGTGTCGCATTTCACTCGCGATTCCGAATTTTTAAAAATCACTTTCACTTTTACTCAGTTTCTTTCATTTCCCGGCCGATTCACCATATGTGGGGCGGCGGGTGGAATTATTGTTTGTTGATATTTAATGTTTGGTTTGGTGTAGAAACACTTCCCGGCCGATTAACCATATGTGGGGCGGCGGGTGGAATTATGTTTGTTAAATGTTCCTATTATATATGCTGTCTATTGCCGTTCTCAACACTGGCTCTCTAACTGCAATATTGGCAACCAAAAAGTGATTAGCAAAACTTGAAGCCTGTAATTAGAATTCCTAGTGCCCACTTCATCTGAGAAACACACTTATAGCTACAGCTTATAGCTCTGAAAAGTTAGGAGATTGTCTGGGATTCATAATCAAAAAACGATTTTCTAAAAATTCTCTGTATTCTGAAAGTCACAGATGAAAAATAAAGAATCCACACAATCTAACAGAGCCGTTCAGAGTCTAATGCGCTGATGCAACTGTAACTGTCCAAATTAAAAAAATGGTTCAAATGGCTCTGAGCACTATGGGACTGAACACCAATGGTCATCAGTCCCCTAGAACTTAGAACTACTTAACCCTAACTAACCTAAGGACATCACACAACACCCAGCCATCACGAGGCAGAGAAAATCCCTGACCCCGCCGGGAATCGAACCCGGGAACCCGGGCGTGGGAAGCGAGAACGCTACCGCACGACCACGAGATGCGGGCTGTCCAAATTAAATGTTTAAGTGGATGCTCGCCATAATTTGATGATTAGGTTCATCAAATGCCACGCTAAATAATGGTAGAATGTTTGTCCCACGGCGGCACGTGAAAATACGACATACGCAAACTGAAAATCGATAATTAAAGTCATCCCAGAAAATAACACTTCACTCGAAAATGATTTCATGGTTACGCGCATCCCGAGTAACTTAATACGGCATCCGAGGCAGTTTATAGCAATGATACCGACGCGACGCGACTCCCGACACAGATGGCGTGCTATTCAGCGTCTGGAGAGAACTGAGGCCTTATTTCCTCGCGCAGCATTCTTATATATAAAGCCGCGGTGCGGACGGCGAAGGGAACGCCTGATCAAATCGGCTCTCCCGACTAGCCGCTGGACTAGTAATGCACCACTTCAAGTTATTGAATAAATCATAGCTTCTTTTGCTGATGGCCGATGAAGCTGTCAATTTAAATGTGCATTCAACACACAGGTAAGTAATCATAATAAAAGTTTGATGTGGCTAAGTTAAATATTTTGGGCGAGAGAATTAATTTAATTACACTGCCCGCAGTAGACGAGCTCTGAACTTGCCCTTTGGAGATACGCTATGGCTATAGTTTTATAGTTATTCAAATGAAACTTCTCACATCTTTATGGTTATAGCGGATCTCCATTCTACTTAAATATAAACATCCTAGCCTTATTTATTAGCCTACTTAATCTATCTTGCTTAATTAATTTTTAAGACAAAAAACCAGAAAATTATGAATTTCAACTAAAATCTTAATTTGTGAGATCCAAAGTACTGTTTCTATTAAATTATTATGGAAAAGGAATCTAAATATAAATTTTTTAAGTCTCTAGCTCTTTTCTGTTGCGCCAATGATTTTTACAGAAAAACGTCCAAATTTCGAAAATGGTTAAAGTTATTGAACTGACATTCAACACATGTTGATTTAGTATTACTCCTGACATGCTAGAAACGTTTTAGGCTATTGGCTTGATTTTTAAAGTATTGCGCAACATTTATGACGTCAGAGCTAGTTACAGCGGACTGGCTGGCACTCAATGGAAAGACTGACGTGAATTTACTACAGCGTGAGTAGGCTGATTCCCTACACTACCTTCCTAGAAGAGTCAAGAAGGTGACAGTAAAATTATAGAGATTCGAGCTAACATGCAAGCTTACCAGTCATCGTTCTACCCGCGGGCTTTCCGAAGTTGTAGCAGGAAAGGAGAGAAGTGAGTGTGGAACACAATGTGGCCTCCGTTACACACCGTAAGATGGTATGCGGACTATAGACGGAATCGGTGGACTTGAAGGTTTCAACTGAGGTGTGAGACGATAAACAACTGATTGTGTAATCAACGTGTAAAGCGACAGATTGTGAACAGTGGAGCTGGCATTGTGGGAGTGTCGTCAGACAGCACAACAGTACTTGTTGGAACAGTCTGCCTTACGCTGACGCTAGGTTGGCACCATCTGCAAGAACAACCGCCTCCTCGCGGTGTCGTGTCCTTGTGCTCCTGGCCGTCACCCAGTGGCCTTAAACAGCCGTGCTTCCTAAGATGACAGCAGGATGCTCGAAAAGCCCTCCTGTCCTGGAAATCTCACCCGGTACGGCCTTTACCGAATGCTGACGCATACACCACGTGGCCCTCCCCCAACTCCGTCAACATTCCCACTGCTCTGCACCGAACACCCAGTCCAAGTGGGCACAAGTAAACAGCTACTAGTCACCATGTCCGTAAGGATGATTTAAACAGTTGACGCTACCTGTAGGGCAAGAACGTGAGCCACCTATCAATATAGGTATTGTGTTCGGTGTCCTCCTGCTTAGCTGAGTGGTTGCTCGTTTGCCTACCTTTCAGCGGTCCCGCTTTCGACTCCCGGCTGGTTTGAAGATTTTCTCCTCTCGTGGACTGGGTGTTACGTTGTCGTCATCACTGACACACAAGTCGCCAAATGTGGCGTCAGACGAACTAAAGCTTGCAACTCGGCGGCCGAACCTCCCGGATGGGGCCTCTCGGCCATAAATGCCACACGATCATGTCATTGTCTTCGGTGCCCGTGTACATCAAAGTCTTCAACTGTAGTCTGCAAACCACTGTGAAGTGCCTGGTAGAGGATACTTCTCACTTTGTCTCTTACTATGACTACTTTGCATACCGTTCACGTATGGGATGCGGGAAGAACCATTGTTTTAATGCCTTTGTGCCTGCTGTAATTAACCTAATCTTTTTCTTGTGTTTCCTATAGAAGTGATACGTAGCGGGTTGTAACGTATTCCGATATTCGCCACTTAAAGTAGATTATAGAAACTTTCCAAGTAGCTTTGGCGGGATAGTTTGCGTCTACCTTGAAGAGTCTGCCAGCTCAATTCTTTCAGCATCTCTGTGACACTCTCCTACGTGTCGAACGAATCTGTGTGAGTGTCTGCCGCCCTTCTCTGTATCCGTTCAGTGCCCGATGTCAGCCCTACCTATTACAGCTCCTACACATTTGAACAATATTCTAGGAAGGGTCGCACGAGTATTTTTTATGTACGTGTCATTGTAGACTGACTGCACTTCCTTAGTTTCAAGTCACATCCCTTAAAACTGCTACACTCTGATATTTACACGAATTGATTGATTCCAACTGTCACTAACTGTATCAGTACTCATAGGATACCACGGTTTTCTTTTTCGTTCTGTGAACGCTACATTTGTACATTTCTCAACTTTTAAAGCAAGTTGCCAGTCTTTGTAGCACACTGAAATATTATCAAGTTACAACTGAATATTTGTGCAAGTTTTTCAGACAATATTTCATTGTAGACAGTCGTATGAGCCGGCCGCTGTGGCCGAGAGGTTCTAGGCTCTTCAGTACGGAAGCGCGCTGCTGCTACGGTCGCAGGTTCGAATCCTGCCTCGGGCTTGGATGTGTGTGATGTCCTTAGGTTAGTTAGGTTTAAGTAGTTCTAAGTTCTAAGGGACTGATGACCTCATATGTCCTCAGATGTTAAGTCCCATAGTGGTGAGAACTATCCGAACGTTTTTTTTTTTTTATTCGCATCATCTATGACATGTCTAGACTTACTATTTATATTGTTGTCAAGGTTACTGATGTACAAAATATGCAGTAATTACCCAACACACTTACCTGGGCTAAACCTTCCTGGGTCAACTGAAAACGGAAGCATGGCGCTGAACCAAAGAATTACAACTTAATAAAAATGTGAGCAAGTGCGTGTTTCGAGCATTTTATGTAAGAACTTTCAAGTGTTATGTTGGTGCCCGCATCTCGTGGTCGTGCGGTAGCGTTCTCGCTTCCCACGCCCGGGTTCCCGGGTTCGATTCCCGGCGGGGTCAGGGATTTTCTCTGCCTCGTGATGGCTGGGTGTTGTGTGCTGTCCTTAGGTTAGTTAGGTTTAAGTAGTTCTAAGTTCTAGGGGACTGATGACCATAGATGTTAAGTCCCATAGTGCTCAGAGCCATTTTTTTTGCTATGTTGGTACGTTCCGTTCCTGTATATTTGTCATTCTTAACGTGCTGTGAAGATTTGCAAAAAACTGCTTAAAACGTGGAAAAGGAGCACTGTCAGAGCTATTTTCGATTAAAAAAATTTCTCTTTGTATGTATGATCGCGTCCTGTGTAAAGGTCATCAGCAGCAGCATCGTGGTTTAGGCCCTTATGCCTGTTATGGGTCTTCATTGAAAAGGTTTTTCTGTCCAAAGACTGCCGACTAGTTGCTTCTATAGCGTGGATAACTTATTGTAAGATGAGCTCTCAAAGCTGTCGCACATTTAGTTTCTGCCACTTACGATGATCTGACCTAACCAATCCATAACCGAAGACTTTTAACACCTCCTCCGAATAACAATTACCGCGGCAGATCTGAAAGCCTCAGTCGGTTCAGCAGTTGCATTAAACAACCAAAGCAAGTGCTCAACCGTCTGCACAGATTTTTAACGCTCTTACGCGCTTGCGACGTGGAAATTTCTCTGGTAAAAGCTCTAAATGCAGTGCAGCGATGAGTCACAACCACAACTAATTAGAGTGAGGCAATTAGCAGGCGAGGCCGGCTGCCAAGGCTTCCTGCTGCGCCCCTCGCCGTTAGCTCTCACATTAATATTCATGGGAAAAAAAGCTCAAATCGCGTACCGCGTTAGCATTTCCTTCCCTGGCTGTGTGCGGGCTCTAAGCCTTTAAGGCAAGTCACACCGGGCTGGAGTGAGTCAACCTCCACAGAAATAACAAACTTCCACTACAGACGCATGGGTCATTCCCTTTCGGAAATTGTTAGGGAATTCAATATTCCGAAATCTACAGTCTCAAGAGTGTGCCCACAATGCAATGTGCCCACAATACCAGATTTAAGGCATTACCTTTCACTAAGGAAACGCAGTGGCTGAAGGCCGTCACTTAACGATCGAGAGTAGCGGCGTTTGCGTAGAAGTGTCAGTTCCAAGCAAAACTGCGTGAAAGAACTACAGAAATAAATGTGGGACGTACGACGAACGTATCTGTCCAGACACAGCGGCGAAATTTGGCTTTTAAAGGGCTATGGCAGCAGGTGACAAACGGCAGTACCTTTGCTGTTGTTGTTGTTGTGGTCTTCAGTCCTGAGACTGGTTTGATGCAGTTCTCCATGCTACTCTATCCTGTGGAAGCATCTTCATCTCCCAGCACCTACTGCACCCTACATCCTTCTGCATCTGTTTAGTGTAATCATCTCTTGGTCTCCCTCTACGACTTTTACCCTCCATGCTGCCCTCCAATACTAAATTGGTGATCCCTCGATGTCTCAGAACATGTCCTACCAACCGATCCCTTCTTCTTGTCAAGTTGTGCCACAAACTCCTCCCCAATTCTATTCAATACCTCCTCACTAGTTATGTGATCTACCCATCTAATTTTCAGCATTCTTCTGTAGCACCACATTTCGAAAGCTTCTATTCGATTCTTGTCTAAACTATTTATCGTCCACGTTTCACTTCCATACATGTCTACACTCCATACAAATACTTAAATCTATACTAGATGTTAACAAATAGTTCTTCTTCAGAAACGCTTTCCTTGCCATTGCCAGTCTACATTTTATATCCTCTCTACTTCGACCATCATCAGTTATTTTCCTACCCAAATAGCAAAACTCCTTTACTACTTTAAGTGTCTCATTTCCTAATCTAATTCCCTCAGCATCACCCGACTTAATTCGACTACATTCCATTATCCTCGTTTTGCTTTTGTTGATGTTCATCTTATATCCTCCTTTCAAGACACTGTTCATTCCGTTCAACTGCTCTTCCAAGTCTTTTGCTGTCTCTGACAGAATTACAATGTCATCGGCGAACCTCAAAGTTTTTGCTTCTTCTCCATGAATTTTAATACCTACTCCGAATTTTTCTTTTGTTTCCTTTACTGCTTGCTCAATATACAGATTGAATAACATCGGGGAGAGGCTACAACCCTGTCTCACTCCTTTCCCAACCACTGATTCCATTTCGTGCCCCTCGACTCTTACAACTGCCATCTGGTTTCTGTACAAATTGTAAATAGCCTTTCGCTCACTGTATTTTACCCCTGCCACCTTCAAAATTTGAAAGAGAGTATTCCCGTTAACATTGTCAAAAGCTTTCTCTAAGTCTACAAATGCTAGAAACGTAGGTTTGCCTTTTCTTAATCTTTCTTCTAAGATAAGTCGTAAGGTTAGTATTGCCTCACGTGTTCCAACATTTCTACGGAATCCAAACTGATCTTCCCCGAGTTTTTCCATTCGTCTGTAAGGAATTCGCGTTAGTATTTTGCAGCTGTGACTTATTAAACTGATAGTTCGGTAATTTTCACATCTGTCAACACCTGCTTTCTTTGGGATTGGAATTATTATATCCTTCTTGAAGTCTGAGGGTATTTCGCCTGTCTCATACATCTTGCTCACCAGATGGTAGAGTTTTGTCATGACTGGCTCTCCCAAGGCCATCAGTAGTTCTAATGGAATGTTGTCTACTCCCGGGGCCTTGTTTTGACTCAGGTCTTTCAGTGCTCTGTCAGACTCTTCACGCAGTATCATATCTCCCATTTCATCTTCATCTATATCCTCTTCCATTTCCATAATATTGTGTTCAAGTACATCGCCCTTGTATAGACCCTCTATATACTCCTTCCACCTTTCTGATTTTCCTTCTTTGCTTAGAACTGGGTTTCCATCTGAACTCTTGATATTGATGTAAGTGGTTTTCTCCAAAGGTCTCTTTAATTTTCCTGTAGGCAGTATCTATCTTACCTAGTGAGATAAGCCTCTACATCCTTACATTTGTCCTCTAGGCATCCCTGCTTAGTCATTTTGCTCTTCCTGTCAATATCCACTAAATCGCCTGTAGCACGTCTCTTAGGCTCGTGACCATATTAGTTGGACCCTGGACGACTTGAAAACCGTGGCCTGGTTGCACGAAACCCGATTTCATTTGGTAAGAGATGATGGTAGTGGCGCAAACCCCACGAAGCTATGGACCCAAATTGTCAACAAGGAACTGTGCAGGCTGGCAGCGGCTCGATAAAGGTGGGGGCTGTGTTTACATGGAATGGACTGCATCCTCTAGTCCAACTGAACCGATCATTGACTAGAAACCGGTTATGTTCGACTGCATCGAGATCACTTGCAGCAATTCGTGGACTTCATGTTCCCAAACACCGATGTCATGTCGCCAGGCCACAGTCGTTCGCGACTGGTCTGAAGAACATTCTAGACAATTAGAGCCAATGGTTTGGCCAAACAGTTCACCGACATGAATCTCATCGAACAATTATGGGACATAATCGAGAGGTCAGTTTGTGCAAAATATCCTACACCGGCAACACTTTGGCAATCATGGATGGTTACAGAAGCGGCAAGGGTCAGTATTTCTTTAGGGGACTTCCAACGACTTGTTGAATCCATGCTACGTCGAGTCTCTGCACTACGCCAGCCAACTGGAGGTCTGGTAAGATATTGGGTGGTGTCTCATGACTTTTGTCCCCTAAGTGTGTCCCTAATATTTTTGTATCTGTCACGGCGATCCGTTCCTGAACCCGTGTGGGGCCTCGTGGACCCAAACTCGTTTCAATATGTCTCTCATAATGCGCGAGCCGCTTCATACCTAATTTGTTCTTCCTTTTAAGAAATCTCTCTTTAGACTCGTTGGTGCTGTACGTGATTTTTCCTATCTACGAGGGTGAGTCAAATGAAAACCTTAAATATTTTTTAAATATTATTTATTGAGCAGAAGTGATACAAAGCTGTATCACTTTTCAACATAATCTCCCCCACGCTCAATGCAAGTCCTCCAGCGCTTACAAAGTGCATAAATTTCTTTAGAAAAAAATACTTTTGGTAGTCCGTGCAACCACTCATGCACTGTGTGGCGTAACTCTCCATCAGAACGGAACTTCTTTCCTCCCACTGCGTCTTTGAGTGGTCCAAACATATGGAAATCACTTGGGGCAAGGTCTGCTGAGTATGGTGGATGAGGAAGACACTCAAAATGCAGGTCTGTGATTGTTGCAACTGTTATACGGGCAGTGTGGGGCCTTGCATTGTCATGTTGCAAAAGGACACCTGCTGACAGCAATCCACGTCGCTTTGATTTGATTGCAGGCCGCAGACGATTTTTTAGGAGATCAAATGGTTCAAATGGCTCTGAGCACTATGGGACTTAACATCTGTGGTCATCAGTCCCCTAGAACTTAGAACTACTTAAACCTAACTAACCTAAGGACATCACACACATCCATGCCCGAGGCAGGATTCGAACCTGCGACCGTAGCAGTCCCGCGGTTCCAGACTGCAGCGCCTAGAACCACACGGCCACCGCGACCGGCTAGGAGATCTGTGTATGATGCACTTGTGACAGTGGTCCCTCTAGGCATGTAATGCTCCAAAGTGAACGCCTTTTTTCGTCCCAAAAGAGAGTCAGTATAACTTTCGCTGCTGATGGTTCTGTTCGAAACTTCTTTGGTTTTGGTGATGAGGATTGGCGCCATTCCTTGCTCGCTCTCTTCGTTTCTGGTTGGTGGAAGTGAACCCAGGTTTTGCCCCCAGTAACGATTCTTGCAAGGAAGCCATCACCTTCTCGTTCAAAGCGCCGAAGAAGTTCTTCACAAGCATCAACACGTCGTTCTCTCATTTCAGGAGTCAGCTGCCGTTGCACCCATCTTGCAGACACTTTGTGAAACTAGAGCACATAGTGCATAATGTGGTGGGCTGACCCATGACTAATCTGTAAACATGCTGCAATGTCATTCAGTGTCACTCGTCGGTTTTCCTTCACTATGGCTTCAACTGCTGCAATGTTCTGTGGAGTCACAACTCGTTGTGCCTGACCTGGGTGAGGAGCATCTTCCACTGAAGTCACACCGTTTGCGAACTTCCTACTCCATACGTAGACTTGCTGCTGTGACAAACATGCATCACCGTATTGAACCTTCATTCGTTGATGAATTGCAATAGGTTTTACACCTTCACTACGCAAAAACCGAATAACAGAACGCTGTTCTTCCCTGGTGCAAGTCGCAAGTGGGGTGGCCATCTTTATACTGATACTGCGACGGTATGTGTGCATCTGCACTATGGTGTCACGTACAGGCCATTCTGCACGCACTTTTGTAGCACACTTACCAACTTACAGGATAACGGCGCGAAATTTTGATTTTTTATTACAAATTTAACGTTTTCATTTGACTCACACTCATAGTACAGTTACATATAACATCCCTACAATCTGTTTTGTACATTCTAGTCTCACGTTTACTCCTACTGTTTTCTCCTAAACTGTTTATTGCATTACCAAGTTAACTGTCGTTAATAAATGTCTCTACCTGTCTTTTCTTTGGGCATGTGTCTTTTGTTGACATCTTTTTTTGCCCTTTCTTTTTAGCACCTCTTCATTTTGTACTTATCCGTCAACTTTCTTTCTGAAATTCTTCGGTGATTGCATTTAAAATGCACCCAGTTCCTTCTTATTCCGTTTTACGATTTACTACGTTTCATTCCATATAATGGTTTCCTCAAAAGACAGACCCACGACAAATTCTTCTTGGTTTCCATATTAACATCTGATATCTGTCCTACTCATTTACTTCAAATTTCTCTGAGCACTATGGAACTTAACAGCTGAGGTCACCAGTCCCCTAGAACGTAGAACAACTTAAACTTAACTAACCTAAGGACATCATACATCCATGCCCGAAGCAGGATTGGCACCTACGACCGTAGCGGTCGCGCGGTTCCAGACTGAAGCGCCTAGAACCGCTCGGCCACAACGACCGGCAGCTCTTTTACTGAGTATAAGTTTCTTCACCTTTGCTGATCAACTTCTGCGCACCTTCCTTCCATCAGCCATCCCTCGTAATGATACTCGCCAGAAAGGTTAATTTTTTCAGTTTTTTCATTATCTGGGTATGCTTTAGAGGTCAGAGTCCGGTTTCTCAATCTTTTCGCAAGCATAAGTAGCCTGACATACGTTCTGTTTCTGCGATTTTTCAACAGGGTTTTCACGACAACCATTACAAGCCCCTTTCATCCCTTTCCCCCAGTCTATATTGTCCTGTAAATCTACCTTCTACCCGTCCTCTATATTAGCCTGTAACAGGCTTCCAATCACCTAGGACTATCAAATGTTAATTCGCCGTTACATATTCATGGTCTCTTGCTGAATTCCGCGACTAGGCAAACGGGTATCTCAACGTGGAACGGCTACGGCGCTTGGGGGGGGGGGGGGGGGGGGCGGGCGGCCGGGGGGGGGGGGGGGCGGCAGAGGAGGGTAAGACCTCATCCAGAATATAGTGATGAGATTGTGCCCACAAGTCAATGGTAATTTCATAGTTGATGTCTTGCGGCTGCGGCGTAACAGTCGTCGAACACGACGTGTCCATGGCGTTCAAAAAACCGGACTGATTTGGTATCTTCCGTCCGCCAGATATCTATATTCTTCTTCGTTTTCCCCGGTGGACAAGTTACTTGTACTTGTGTAAGAGGTCCGAGCAGATGTAATTTCGATGTATTGCTCACGCGCTGCCTGCGATATGCAAGGTATAAGAGAATCTCAGACCAGAGAGCAGTGTTGACTGCAGTAGGAACTGTGCAGCTTTAGCAGTAAGTTGTTGCTAGTCTGGTCTGGTGTATCGTTTTGGCTGGGCCGGTCGTGGTGCAGCGATGCCGGAGCCTGAGCATTATTGTATAAGGTAAAAAGCAGCCTCGCGCATATGTAGTAATGTTATCTCAAGTCCCATGTAAATGTTTTAAAAATCTCCTAGTAATAATCTTTCTCATAAAAAGTAACTTTTAACAACCATTCATTTCAATTTAAAGAATTTACTAATTTCTCCAATCCATGATCATCCCGATTATTGCAAAAGAAAAATCAGTTGTTTCCTTTCATAAATGACAAATCTATCGGCCAGCATTGCACAGGGCTGTGCCAGAAAAATTTATTGTAAGAGCAGATATATAAGCGTTATCCGGCGACTTCATTGAGGTAAGAATTTTTCTCTTTTTTATTCAGAATGAATTTTCAGGGCCATGATGCAGCACTGCTGACGTCCGAAATTTACCAGGTTAAATTCACAGTCAATTATTGAAAAGTTGTAAGTGAGCGACAATTTAATTGAGAGGTTAGTTCAAAAAATGGCTCTGAGCACTATGGGACTTAACAGCTATGGTCATCAGTCCCCTAGAACTTAGAACTACTTAAACCTAACTAACCTAAGGACAGCACACAACACCCAGCCATCACGAGGCAGAGAAAATCCCTGACCCCGCCGGGAATCGAACCCGGGAACCCGGGCGTGGGAAGCGAGAACGCTACCGCACGACCACGAGATGCGGGCAGAGGTTAGGTACATTGTATTATTACCAGGTTACAGAAATTATTTTGTTGGGACGTTACACTGAATGTGAACGATATAATTATATTTTTTACTGTTGAGAGGTTGTGGGGAAGTTACACTAAATTAGAATATTATTTATAAGTATTTATTTTATTTTGTGGGGGGGGGGGGGGTTATACCTGCACTAATCAGATGCTGCGCTGTCATTTCACTGCGGAGTCGTAAGTCGGAGTTGTGTGTGTGAGTCCATAGTCCATTCTTCATTCCGCGATCGCCTGGTGTTGGAGATTGGTGCCAAAGATCGATACACCAGTTCTTGAACATTTTCTGCAACATTCTCTATTATCTCCTAGTGTGGCTGCTATCTTTTGTGTACTTGGTCCGTCAATTCTTACTGCTATAAAATGTATTTCTTCCCTCACAACAAGGAGTGTAAGAAGAGAGAAGCCGTAACAGCCTTCCACAACTGACTCAGGGACGACCTTCAGGAGTCAGTCATACCCTTTTCGTCTGGAAAGTTCCCTCGATGCGGTGGTTCTATTTGATATCCTATACGAAAAGAGCTTGGTTGATGCCTTTTGTGACTCCTCCCATGAAATTTTAATTATTTGTTTATTTTCTTTGTTGTAATGACATGCTATCTACGATAGTAAGTAAGTGATTGTACAACTACGAAATGTCCTCCACAACCAAATATGCCAAACACCAAACAAACTGATTAGTATGTAACCTAACACTAAAATTTTAACAACAAATTTAAAGAGAAATAATATGATTTAATTACCATATGCTACCAACAGACACTCCTACAAAACAGTGGCGGCCTCGGAATGACAGGAGTCTCACCACTCTTACAGATAAACTACAAACTATTCCTAAACTGCTACCTCAAATTTGCATTGTCAAATGTGACTTGGTAATAGTCAATACTAGCAGAGTCCATCTCAGATGGTACTATTCTAAATACAGTATACTACTATTGAAATACGACTCTTTATTACTAAGTTTACACACAAAATATAATTATTTTCAGATTTTTTCATTGAGAAAAAACATACAGATTATAGAATTCAGAGTAAATACTTATATTAATACTTGTATTAAGTTATCTTCCACATACGTCAGGATCATCAGTTGAGTGTTATTCGTTGAGTCTTAATTCTCCTCTACAGTAGGGTCTGCATCTCCTAGAATGCCTGTAGCTGTATATCGAGATATCCTGCGTATATCCAAAGGAAAAGTCGGCGGCTAGAATCGACAAGTTCTCAAGGACGTGCAGATGTGGACGGCATAGAGGAATCAACATTTGTGTGTCTGCTTCATGTGGTGATAGCGTGATAACTGGAACCATCCGAAAATTCACCTCCACGTTCCACACTGCCCAACCCGACGGGTGACGCCCCGAAGGCATCCTCTTTTACTTGAAAATGTCTTGCCCTATGTTCGGTTTTTGTGGTATCTGCTCAGCTCTGCTATTGAAGTTTGGTTTACTAAGCTGTCATCTTTATACCACATATCTCTATTTGAGACTATAATGTTTCTACTCAAATGAGACCATTTTTGAAGTGTCAAACATGTATGATATACGAGAGTCGACTGAAAAGTAATGCCTCCACCTTCGTAACTCTTCAACAGTTGGCAGCATTGGTATGCGCCAGTTACTGGTTTGTTCCGTAGCCTCTTCTCTACAGCTCCAGTTGCCGGGAAGCCTTAGCATTGAACGGTTGTGTTGTTACAGTGTAAAATATGGTACCCTGCGAAGGCGGTCGGTCAATGCGATTTCAGCAACGTGCAGTAATTGAATTCTTGACAGCAAAGGTGTCACCCAAAAGGAGATTCATCAGAGAATGAAAGCAGTTTATGGTGACTGTATTGATGTGAGTACTGTGCGTCGTTGGGCGAGTAAGTTTAAAGATGTTGAGGCTGGAACATCTGACCAGCGTGACAAACAAAGAGCTGGACATCCTGTGACAGTAACCACGGAGTTTCACAAGCAAAATGTTGACAGATTGATTCAGGACGATCGTCGTATCACGCAGAGGGAAACTGCAAGCACAATCGCCATTTAACAAGTGGGTCACATTATTGCTGTGCTTGGCTATCGCAAAATCTGTGCACCGTGGGTACCCCGGATGCTCACTTCTGAAATGAAAGCACACAGACTCGAAATTTGCCAGGAATTTCTCTCGCTTTACGAGAATGAAGGTGACGCATTCAGTTGTGACAGGAGACAAAACGTGGGTACACCATTAAGAATCCGAAACGAAAAGTCAGTCTATGGAATATCGACACAAAGAATCGACACAGAAAAAGAAATTCAAGACCCAGCCCTCAGCTGGAAAAATCATGGCCACAGTGTTCTGGGACGCAGATGGTGTTATCCATGTTGATTTCCTTGATCTTGGAACAACAACAACTTCAGAGCGTTACATCACAACGCTGCGAACTCTGAAACGACGGCTAGCAAGGGTCCGAAAGGAAAACGGAAATGTGTTCCTGCAGCATGACAATGCCACACCACACACTTCATGTGCCACCACAGCAGAACTTCAGAGATTGAATCTCATCACCGTACGGCATCCTCCGTACAGTCCAGATTTAGCACCGTCTGACTTCCATCTGTTGCCGAAAATGAAAGACGATCTGCTGGGACATCATTATGCTTCTGATGAAGACGTTGGGAGAACTGTGAGACTGTGGTTGAGGAAACAGAGTGTCGACTTCTTCTGTGGCGGCTTCAGAAAACTTGCTCATCGTTGGCAGAAATGTATCCAATTGGCTGGTGATTATCTGGAAAAGTGAATATTGGTAATTAAAGATCACATTCTAAGGATTATTTCTGCATTTGATGTATTAAAGTATTCCCATCCAAACCCAGGTACGCAAAACAGGTCCGAACGCTGTTGCAGAGGCAACGGAAAAAAGCATGCGAAGTTCAGAAGAACGCGAAATCCCGAAGATTGGCTAAAATTTACAGACGCGCGAAATTTGGCACGGACTTCAAATGCGAGATGCCTTTAATAGGTTCCACAACAAAACATTGTCTCGAAATTTGGTAGAAAATCCGAAGAAATTCTGTCGTATGTAAAGTACACAAGCGGCAAGACGCAGTCAATACCTTCGCTGCGCAGTGCCGATGGTACTGTTACCGACGACTGTGCCGCTAAAGCGGAGTTATTGAAAGCAGTTTTCCGAAATTCCTTCACCAGGGAAGACGAATGGAATATTCCAGAATTTGAAACACAAACAGCTGCTAGCATGAGTTTCTTAGGGGTTGCGAAGCAACTCAAATCGCTTGATACGGGCAAGTCTTCAGGTCCAGATTGTATACCGATTAGGTTCCTTTCAGATTACGCTGATACAATAGCTCCCTACTTAGCAATCATATACAACCGCTCGCTCACCGATAGATCTGTACCTACAGATTGGAAAATTGCGCAGGTCGCACCAGTGTTTAAGAAGGGTAGTAGGAGTAATCTATCGAACTACAGACCTATATCATTGACGTCGGTTTGCAGTAGGGTTTTGGAGCATGTACTGTATTCAAACATTATGAATCACCTCGAAGGGAACGACCTATTGATACGTAATCAGCATGGTTTCAGAAAACATCGTTCTTGTGCAACGCAGCTAGCTCTTTATTCACACGAAGTAATGGCCGCTATCGACAGGGGATCTCAAGTTGATTCCGTATTTCTAGATTTCCGGAACGCTTTTGACACCGTTCCTCACAAGCGACTTCTAATCAAGCTGCGGGCCTATGGGGTATCGTCTCAGTTGTGCGACTGGATTCGTGATATCCTGTCAGGAAGGTCCCAGTTCGTAGTAATAGACGGCAAATCATCGAGTAAAACTGAAATGATATCAGGTGTTCCCCAGGGAAGCGTCCTGGGACCTTGCTGTTCCTGATCTATATAAGTGACCTGGGTGACAATCTGAGCAGTTCTCTTAGGTTGTTCGCAGATGATGCTGTAATGTATCGTTTAGTAAGGTCATCCGAAGTCCAGTATCAGTTGCAAAGCTATTTAGAAAAGATTGCTGTAATGGTGTGGCAGGTGGCAGTTGACGCTAAATAACGAAAAGTGTGAGGTGATCCACATGAGTTCCAAAAGAAATCCGTTGGAATTCGATTACTCGACAAATAGTACAATTCTCAAGGCTGTCAATTCAACTAAGTACCTGGGTGTTAAAATTACGAACAACTTCAGTTGGAAAGACCACATAGATAATATTGTGGGGAAGGCGAGCCAAAGGTGGCGTTTCATTGGCAGAACACTTAGAAGATGCAACAAGTCCACTAAAGAGACAGCTTACACTACACTCGTTCGTCCTCTGTTAGAATATTGCTGCGCGGTGTGGGATACTTACCAGGTGTGATTGACGGAGGGCATCGAAAGGGTGCAAAAAAGGGGCAGCTCGTTTTGTATTATCACGCAATAGGGGAGAGAGTGTGGCAGATATGATACGCGAGTTGGGATGGAAGTCGTGACGATTTTCGTCACGGCGAGATCTATTTACGAAATTTCAGTCACCAACTTTCTCTTCTGAATGCGAAAATATTTTGTTGAGCCCAACCTACATAGGTAGGAATGATCATAAAAATAAAATAAGAGAAATCAGAGCTCGAGCAGAAAGGTTTAGGTGTTCGTTTTTCCCGCGCGCTGTTCGGGAGTGGAATGGTAGAGAGATAGTATGATTGTGGTTCGACGAACCCTCTGCCAAGCACTTAAATGTGAATTGCAGAGTGGTCATGTAGATGTAGATGTAGATGTAACGAAGATGGAGGCATTACTATTCATTCAACCCTCGTATATACGCAGACCGAAGCGACGAATAAAAGTATTTACCAAGGCTGGGGTTCGAACTCAGGTCTGCTGATCACTAGGCAGATGCGCTAACCACTGTGCCTTCCTGGTACAGTGGGTTTGTACAGCTGTACGAACTCCTCTAGCACTCCTCCCTCCTCGATCTGAGTGCCCATTTACGCCTCAGCGCACTTGGTATTACCCCTAAACTTAAACAGCGTTGCATGGTTCTCCAACCTCACCATCGAATGAAACGGGAGAACCTGCCTCAAACACAGATATAGGTGCTTAATCAAATGAAACTATACTGTTCCAGAGTCCTTCACTACTAAAACGTCTGCAAATGTGTGTATGCAGACTGAAGAAACGATTGAAAATTTGTACCAAGGTTGGCATTCGAACCTGCATTTCCTGCTCATTAGGCAGATCGCTAACCACTACGCCACCCAGGCACAATGACTGCAGAGACAAACCTAGCATGCCTCCCTCCTGCCTGCTAAGACCCAGATTGGAATACTGTGAAACATCCCCTCTGAAAATTTAATGAATTACTGTGTTGATAAACCTCTTACGTTATTTGATTTTCAAACAGTTGAGCAGAACTGAACGTACTCAGACATTTCTCTCTTTACTTATTGCGATCAACACTAAACTGACACAATATTTTTAGCCCAACGCAATCTGACTTTCAACAATCCCTACAAAAGAATGGCCCTGACTAACAATAACTTATACCTTTCATGAATCACTTACCTCACAAAGATCTTCGTTACTCGAACTACTGCAATACAGCGAGCGCCAATACTGCCAGCTAAATAAAAAATTCTAACTACTGAAGTCACTAACTACTGATAGGCATAGTTAGCAAATGAAAGATTTTGATAGAGAACAAACAATGTATTTACCTCAATAGTGTTCAAAAGTCATTATATATATATATATATATATATATATATATATATATATATATCAGTTCGTGACATCCAGTCTTACAAATCTACTGTCTCTGATGGACACGCGTCCAGATCATCCGCTCTCAAAACTCCGTAATCTCTCTCCCCACATCCACCATTGCTGACGGCTCACCTCCAACTGCGCAACGCTACGCGCTGTTCACATGTAACTGCCCAACACTACAATAGCGACTATTACAACAATGCCAACCAGCCACAGACTGCACACAGCACAGCCAGTGATTTTCATACAGAGCGCTACGTGGCGTTACTAATCTAAAAACCTAAACAGCCTATTTACAACTGGCCTTGGTACAAATTTACATTCGTCACTTTTGTCTGCACAGATAGTGTTCTAATTGTTATTGATCCCTGTCCCATCAATATAAAAAGTGTGCCATTGCAAGACTACATGTTACGTGGTGCCCTGTACACCATAGTCACATATGCGTGTGTTGTGCCTTTTAATTCTACGTCGGTATATTGGGTGTGAGCCATGTTCCGTCAGAAAGACTGGCGTTGATTTAATTATCCTCATTCTTTGCCTGATGGTCGGGAATTTTCATATCAGATCCTTATCTGATACGTCCGTCACGTTGCTATTTGTCAAATCTCCACTGTTTTAGTTGTACCTTAGTGTCAACATTAGATCCCGTTATTTGGTGAATCTTAGCTTCGTTTCCAATCGGCAGCGATTTTTTTTTAATAATATGGTACTTAACTTCTTAGGTCATAAGTCCCCTAGAACTTAGAACTACTTAACCCTAACTAACGACATCGCACACATCCATGCCCGAGGCAGGATTCGAACCTGCGACCGTAGCGGTCGCGCGGTTCCAGACTGTAGCGCCTAGAACCGCTCGGCCACTCCGACCAGCGGCAGCGAATTGCATGCTACTTTGTATGTAGTCGTGATATCCACAGCAAAGACGCCTAACGTACCAAACGGTGCCGTGGTGGGAGCGGTACTGAAAGCACCGGTCAACAGCGGAAGAACGTCTCTATACCTCAGCCCCAAGACAGTCCTGGAGCGCTGGCAATGCAGCCGCTGCGCCAACACGCTTACCACAAAGACAAAAAGTGAGGACATTGCTCTAGAGTCTCAAGGCGTAGGGAGAAAGTTTACAGTTCACTATAAAGGCACGTGCTATGTTCTGTGCTTTTTGCAAAGCTTGAACTATACAATCCATGAAAGTTCTTCTTTCATCCAGCGATACTCCCAAATAACATACTGTGTTGCTGCGACGTACAGGAGAACTGTACGAGGTTATTGTGAGAGTTACGCACAGCTATAGTTAATTTATTCCTGTTACACAATTTACTCCTGTTACACAAGCCCTGAGTCGAGGTACACGAAACAGAAGCAGTGGTTGGGAAGGGAGTGAGACAGGGTTGTAGTCTCTCCCCGATGTTATTCATTCTGTATATTGAGCAAGCAGTACAGGAAACAAAAGAAAAATTTGGAGTAGGTATTAAAATCCATGGAGAAGAAATAAAAACATTGAGGTTCGCCGATGACATTGTAATTCTGTCAGAGACAGCAAAGGACTTGGAAGAGCAGTTGAACGGAATGGACAATGTCTTGAAAGGAGGATATAAGATGAACATCGACAAAAGCAAAACGAGAATAATGGAATGTAGTCGAGTTGCCTCGGGTGATGCTGAGGTAATTAGATTAGGAAATGATACACTTAAAGTAGTAAAGCAGTTTTGCTTTTTGGGGAGTAAAATAACAAATGATGGTCGAAGTAGAGAGGATATAAAATGTAGACTGGCAATGGCAAGGAAAGCGTTTCTGAAGAAGAGAAATTTGTTAACATCGAGTATAGATTTAAGTGTCAGGAAGTCGTTTCTGAAAGTATTTGTATGGAGTGTAGCCTTGTATGGAAGTGAAACATGGACGGTAAATAGTTTAGACAAGAAGAGAATAGAAGCTTTCGAAATGTGGTGCTACAGAAGAATGCTGATAACTAATGAGGAGGTACTGAATAGGATTGGGGAGAAGAGAAGTTTGTGCTACAACTTGACTAGAAGAAGGGATCGGTTAGTAGGACATGTTCTGAGGCATCAAGGGATCACCAATTTAGTATTTTACGGCAGTTTGGAGGGTAAAAATCGTAGAGGGAGGCCAAGAGATGAATACACTAAGCAGATTCAGAAGGATGTAGGTTGCAGTAGTTACTGGAAGTTGAAGAAGCTTGCACAGGTTAGAATAGCATGGAGAGCTGCATCAGACCAGTCTCAGGACTGAAGACCACAACAACAACACAAGCCCTGCATCCGGGAGAGAACACGATATGCCTTCTGCTCCATCTCGTTGCTGGCGTCCTCTGAAACTACAAACACCACGTCGTCAGGTTCACATATGTACGTCAGTTAGTAAACATTACAGCAAGCGTTTTATACAGCACCAATTGAAAAATACGTATTTTTAACACATTCAGCTCTAAGCATTATCGTACACGTCACATTACACACAGAGTTCACAATAAATGTTCGAATATCGCGTAGTTAACTTCAGTGCACATGTGCGCTTTTGGGAGAAAATGTGTTGTAGAGCGCTTCTCGCGTTCCTTAAAGAGGGCACCAGCAACCATGAAGCGACCGAACAGTTCAACCCGCCTATTCACCTTTCACTTGTACACGTCAGACTCCATCCAGTCCCATCAATAAAAATCAAATAGCTTAAGGTCTGGCTATATTGGTGCCAAGCTAATTTTACTACCAAGACCAATCAAGCGACTAGGGTAAGACACACACGTGCGCATCACTAGCCTAATAACTTTGCGTTCTGCCTTACGGCAGGTCTTGTCATGGGGGAAGCCTCCTCTGAGAGGTCCACCGCATGAGCGTCTGGGGAAGTGATTCCAGTGGTGGTTTCCCGTTGCCTTCCACTGGTGATGATGAAATGATAATGAGGACAACACAACACCCAGTCCGTGAGTGGAGAAAATATCCGACCCAGCCGAGAATCGAACCTGGGCCCCTTGGCGTGACAGACCGCCATGCTGACCACTCAGCTATCGGGGCGGACAGCCTAATAACAACAATGTACTTTAACTTTGTCCTATCTCCGGAACAATTCGGAATAGGGCACACGTCCATATGAAATTTTTTGCTTCAAATGAACGTACCTATCATATACTTGAATACTGACCATTCCTCAAGGAACATCATGCTGTGAGGAAGCCAGAACAAAATTACATAGGGCCACTGCGAGAGAGAGGAAACTACCAATCTGCGACTAAAACTGCGATGTCTCCTTCGACAAAGCGTACGGGCAGCAACACACACAGATGTTGCAAAATTTATGAAGTGTAGCTTGTCATTTCTTGAACGACTTTAATTTTTGAAATAAACTGTTGTGAGTGATTTAACAGTTTTAATGATTATTTTAACCATAACGATAAAATTATATCTGTGATTAAAAATTAAAATAGTGAATGATGCAACTTTTGCGTGCTATGAAATGCTAATTTCGAGTAGTGTCACTAATTTCATAAATGCTATACACCACTAAAATTCATTTTAAAGACACTAGAATTCATTTTAAATTCATTTTGGTAGCATTATATATTGGAAAGTCGTCACAGACATTTCACAGTATTGTAGTAGCTACTCAGTAATTTCTGTAGTACGTCGTTTTCAAAATTGGTAATATTTTTGTCGCATGCGTAATAATAATGTAGTGTACATAAGCGTGTGGGTGAATTCCTTTCTGTGGCTATGTTAATTGATTTGTTATGTATATGCAGTTATGATAGATCTTGTTTCATGTCAATGACCACACATTCGTCACTTTTGATTATGTTATACATTTCGTTAAATTATTTCATTCCAAAAATACACACGTGAATGTAGGGAAGTCATATTTCGTGTGTTCACATAATAAAACGTGGCGGACGCGTTACGTGTTGTGTCGGTTGCTCGTTTTCGTAGCGAGCAAGATGACCCGTTGCTAGGCGAGTCGTGGTGCAGCCATATTGAACGAATCGCCGTTATGCGGAAGTGGGGGCGGAAGTGCTGTTTTGGGCTAGTCACCTTTGTGATGGCCATTTGCTGGAAACGCGTCCGCGTCACTCGTAATAGCGAGCCTGACGGAAGAGACAGCCTGTCCTCCCTAATTAAGTAGGTAGGCCTCTGCTGCAATCGCCAGATTGTAATTGGAGAACTTTATGAACACATGTTACGCTGTAGCGAAGTAATTGTACGTAGGATGCGCTGTCGCACGGGCCACGCCCGTGGACCTCCACACTTGTAGTGGTGGGTATTCTGACGTCACACAGACAGCGTCCAGGGGAATGTCCAGAGTGGTTTGTCCGTTGGTGGAGAAGTGTTCAATGGGTAGTCGCATGTGAGGCTCGGTATAGCTGGAGGGCAAGTTGGTGCCCTCCGGGAAATATACTTCATAGGGGCTGCGTCTTCAGCACTGCAGTAAATAAAAAGAGGTGTAGTAGTAGGAGGAGAAGGAGGAGGAGAATTAGTTGTTCTTGTTTTTGTTTTATTCATACAAGAATCAATTTTACGAGGACTTTACAATGCAAGGAAAAGTAAAACACGTAACAGCTACATCCAGGCATTTCAGTACTTGCCGGTGCAGTTTGACAAGACTGGGACAGATAGTCGGTCGAAGCGTAAAACTACGACCATCGGAGCATTTGTCTGAAGGTAGCTCAGGGAAACCAAGGAAAACTTAAATTAGGATGGTCAGAAGCAGATTGGAGCCTCCATCCTTCCAAGTAAAAGTTCAGTCTGCTTATCTCTCAATATGAGTAACTGTAACCTACTGCGTATAACAAGGCGAAAATCCCCATTAATGTATGAGTACAAAATAAATGATCAGTCTTTGGAAGCGGTAACATCAGTCAAGGATCTGGGTGTGACTATTCGAAATGATCTCAAATGGAATGATCAGGTTACACAAGTACCGGGTAAGGCGAACTCTAGATTGCGGTTTATTGGTAGAATCCTGAAGCGATGCAGTCCTTCAACAAAGGAAATAGCTTACAATATTAGCTTACAATACGTTTGTTCGTCCAGTCTTAGAGTATTGTTCGTCTGTTTGGGACCCTTACCAGTTGTGTCTAAGAGATTGAGAAGGTCCAAAGAAGAGCGGAAAGATTCGTGACTGGTACATTTAGCCATCGCGAGAGCGTTACAAATCTCATAGAAAGTGGGACACACTTGCAGATAGATGACGCGCTAAACAGAAGGGGTTGCTCATTAAATTCCGAAATCCAATCTTCACCGAGGATATAGAGCATATATTATCACCAAAACTTTCAAATCGCGTAATGATCATCATTCAAATATAAGGGAAGTAAGAGCTCGTACTGAGGCGTTAGCACGGTCGTTTTTCCCTCGCGCGATCCGCGAGTGGAACAGAGGGGGGGAAATATGACTTTGCGCGTATTGTGCCCTCCACCACGAACCGCTTGGTGGCTAGCGGAGTATACATGTAGATGTAGATGTAAAAACAGCGCTACCTCATTCGGTTAATCACTAGTTTACAATACTGTTTCTTTACCAAGAAGTTATTTAATAGTGAAAAAAGCTACTGCTACATTGCTCATATATTTCTGAGAACCAATCGATGCATACACTATACACAGATTATTTCATAATGTAACACCTTAGGCGCTACCAGCTGCTATCTGTACCATGACAACGACGTATGTCTTCCATTTTGTATAACGCGACTTGTTTTTCGATGTCCTTCCCTGAAAAATTGAATCAACATTCTTATGTACACTGAGGTGGCAAAATTCATGGGGCACCTTTTAATGCCATGTCCGACCTCATTTTACCCGCTGTAGTGCAGCAATTTGACGTAGCAGGGATTCAACAAGCAGTTGGAAGAACCCTACAGAAATATTCAGCCATGCCGCCTCTATAGCCGTTCATAATTGCGAAAATGTTGCTGGTGTTGGTGGTGACCTCTCAGTTATATCCCATAAACATTCGATGGGATTCATGTCGGGTGATCTGGGTGGCCAAATCGTCCGCTCGAATTGTCCAGAATGTTCTTCAAACCACTCGCGAACAATAGTTCCCCAGTGATATGGAGCACTGTCGTCCATAAAAATTCCATCTTTATTTAGGATCATGAAGACCATGAATGGCTGCAAATGGTCTGCAAGTAGCCGAACATTTTCACTCAATGATCGATTCAGTTGGACCAGAGAGTCCAGTCCACAGGACGTAAACACATCGCACACCATTGTGGAGGCACCACCAACTTGTACAGTGCCTTGTTGACAACTTGAGTCCATGATTTCGTGGAGGTTTGTGCCACATTCTAACCATACCATCATCTCTTACTAACTGAATCCTGGAGTCACCTGACAAACCATACGGCCACGAGCCCAGGAGAGACGGTGCAGGCGATGTCGTGCTGTCACCAAAGGCACTCGCCACGGTCGTCTGCTGCCATAGCCCATTAACACCAAACTTCGCCGAACAGTTCTAACTGATACGTTCGTCCCACATTGATTTCTGCGGTTATTTCAGGCAGGCAGCGTTTCTTGTCTGTTAGCACTGACAGTTCTACCGAAGCGCTGCTGTTCTCGGTCGTTATCTGAAGACCGTCGGCCACTGCGTTGTTCGTAGTGGGAGAAATCTGGTGTCCTCGGCACACTCTTTGACACTGTGGATCGCGGAATATTGAATTCCCTAACAATTTCCGAAACGGAATCTCCTATGCGTCTAGCTGCAAACACCAAAGTTGTTACATCACGTCGCGTGGCCGTAATCTCTTCCGAAACCTTTTCGCATGAATCACCTGATGACAAATGACAGTTCCGCCAATGCACTGCTCTTTCGTATCTTGTACGCGCGATACTACCGCCGTCTGTGCAAGTGCAAAAAAATGGCTCAAATGGCTCTGAGCACTATGGGACTTAAAATCTGTGGTCATCAGTCCCCTAGAACTTACAACTACTTAAACCTAACTAACCTAAGGACATCACACACATCCATGCCCGAGGCAGGATTCGAACCTGCGACAGTAGCAGTCGCGCGGTTCCGGGATGATGTGCATCACTAACTGGTAAATTTACTCACGTGGTGTGGTTAAAATTCCCAGTGTTTTGAACGTATCTCTACAATTTTATCGATTAAAATTTTTGGTTCTTATTGTTATGGTTCTTTTTTTAGTTTGATTACTTTGTCCACCTTCTGTGCATTTGTTCCCCAGATAAAAATTACATTGCAGGGTACATATGGTACTTGTGAAGGCTCTGTCTGTTTCACAGTGATGATGGAACTCTAAGGGCACTTGTTGACTTTACAAGTAGCCTAGAAATGTCAGCTTATATTATAATTAGCTTACATTATAGCTAACAGCTATAATATGCACACAAACACATAAAAACTAAAGTACGGTAGTAGAGTCGCGGCAGGCGGACATTCTGGTTAGCTAAATATTAAATGATGGCAAAACAATCATGAGAATGTGCGTAAGTATTTGCTGTATCGCGATTAGTTAAGAAACAAATAGAAGGTACAATAAAGGCAAAATAGCAAGGATTGTACACTGCAGAAAACATTTGCTTAAAAAAAACAGCTATTAACATTTGAAAATATAAACCTTGAGAAAAGAAAAAAATTAATACAGATCTATGTATGGAGCACAGCGGTGTGAGAAACTGGGACAGTGGATAAGACAGCAACTACAAGATTAGAAGTCTCTAAAGTGTGACGTTACAGGACACTGTTGGAGATCAGGTGAATTGATAGAGTGAGGACGGATGTCTACTGCAACGGGTCTTCGAGAAAAAAGTCATCAATTATAAAATCAAGAGATACATTAGTTGAACAGGTGGCACAAGTAATGAATAGCAGATGAAGGCCTAGACGCACACAGCAGATCGTCGATGACATGGGATGCCGCAGTTGTGCTGAAATGAAGAGAGAGGACACCATACAAGGAAGAAGGATGGAGATCTGCGTCAAACCAGCATTATGGTAGATAATTCAAACAATAAAACGCTATACAGCAGCAAGAAACACAATAACTATCTGACATTAACGCTGACTACAATTAATATAAAATATAGACTAGTGAAACAAAAATACCAGTCTAACAGTCCATTCAGGTAAGTCCAAACTTCTGTAGAAAAAACTGTTTCTTTAACCAACGAAGATCGTTTAAAGAAATGGAGAAATGTTTTGTGGAAAAGCTCAGCGAGAATTTTGTCTATGGGGAAGGAAAAGCCTGCCTCTATTACCTCTACTCGTTATCAGATACTGTTGTTGTTGTGGTCTTCAGTCCTGAGACTGGTTTGATGCAGCTCTCCATGCTACTCTATTCTGTGCAAGCTTCTTCATCTCCCAGTACCTACTGCAGCCTACATCCTTCTGAATCAGCTTAGTGTATTCATCTCTTGGTCTCCCTCTACGATTTTTACCCTCCACGCTGCCCTCCAATACTAAATTGGAGATCCCTCGATGTCTCAGAACATGTCCTACCAACCGAGCCCTTCTCCTAGTCACGTTGTGCCACAAGCTCCTCTTCCCCCCAATTCTATTCAATACCACCTCATTAGTTATGTGATCTACCCAACTAATCTTCAGCATTCTTATGTAGCACCACATTTCGAAATCTTCTATTCTCTTCTTGTCTAAACTATTTGTCGTCCACGTTTCACTTCCATGCATGGCTACACTCCATACAAATACTTTCAGAAACGACTTCCTGACATTTATATCTATACTCGATGTTAACAAATTTTTCTTCTTCAGAAACGCTTTCCTTGCCATTGCCATTCTACATTTTATATCCTCTCTACTTCGACCATCATCAGCTATTTTGCTCCCCAAATAGCGAAACTCCTTTTCTACTTTAAGTGTCTCATTTTCTAATCTAATTCCCGCAGCATCACCCGATTTAATTCGACTACATTCCATTATCCTCGTTTGCTTTTGTTGATGTTCATCTTATACAGTCCTTTCAAGACACTGTCCATTCCGTCCAGCTGCTCTTCCAAGTCCTTTGCTGTCTCTGACAGAATTACAATGTCATCGGCGAACCTCAAAGTTTTTATTTCTTCTCCATGGATTTTAATGCCTACTTTACTGCTTGGTCAATATACGGATTGAATAACACTGGGGATAGGCCACAACCCTGTCTCACTCCCTTCCCAACCACTGCTTCCCTTTCACACCCCTCGACTCTTATAACTGCCATCTGGTTTCTGTGCAAATTGTAAATAGCCTTTCTCTCCCTATATTTTACCCCTGCCACCTTCAGAATTTAAAAAGAGAGTATTCCAATCTACATTGTCAAAAGCTTTCTCTAAGTCTATAAATACTAGAAAATTAGGTTGGCCTTTCCTTAATCTTTCTTCTATGATAAGTCGTAGGATCAGTATTGCCTCACGTGTTCCAATATTTCTACGGAACCCAACTGATCTTCCCCGAGGTCGACTTCTATCAGTTTTTCCATTCGTCTGTAAAGAATTCGCGTTAGTATTTTGCAGCTGTGACTTATTAAACTGATTGTTCGGTACTTTTCAGATCTGTCAACACATACTTTCTTTGGGATTGGAATTATTATATTCTTTTTGAAGTCTGAGGGTATTTCGCCTGTCTCATACATTTTTCTCACCAGATGGTAGAGTTTTGTCAGGACTGGCTCTCCCAAGGCTGTCAGTAGTTCTAGTGGAATGTTGTCTACTCCGGGGGCCCTGTTTCGTCTCAGGTCTTGCAGTGCTCTGTCAAACTCAGGACGCAGTATTATATCTCCCATTTTATCTTCATCTACATCCTCTTGCGTATCCATAATACTTTCCTCAAGTACATCGCCCTTGTATAGACCCTCTATATACTCCTTCCACCTTTCTGCTTTCCCTTCTTTGCGTAGACCTGGGTTTCTATCAAAGCTCTTGTTATTCATGCAAGTGGTTCTACTTTCTCGAAAGGTCTCTCTAATTTTCCTGTAGGCAGTATCTATCTTACCACTAGTGAAATAAGCCTCTACATCCTTACATTTGTCCTCTAGCCATTCCTGCTTAGCCATTTTGCACTTCGTGTCGATATCATTTTTGAGACGTTTGCATCCCTTTTTGCCTGTTTCATTTACTGCATTTTTATATTTTCTCCTTTCATCAATTAAATTCAATATTTCTTCTGTTACCCGAGGGTTTCTATTAGCCCTCGTCTGTTTACCTATTTGAACCTCTGCTGCCTTCGCTATTTCATCCCTCAAAGCTACCCATTCTTCTTCTACTGTATTTCTTTCCCCCATTCTTGTCAATTGTTCCCTTTTTGGTCTCCCTGAAACTCTGTACAACCTCTGGTTTAGTCATTTTACCCAGGTCCCATCTCCTTAAATTCCCACATTTTGCAGTTTCTTCAGTTTTAATCTACAGGTCATAACCAATAGATTGTGGTCAGAGTCCACATCTGCCCCTGGAAATGTCTTTCAATTTAGAACCTGGTGCCTAAATCTCTGTCTTACCATTATATAATCTATCTGATACCTTTTAGCATCTCCAAGGTTCTTCCATGTATACAACCTTCTTTCATGATTCTTGAAGCAAGTGTTAGCTATGATTAAGTTATGCTCTGCTCAAAATTTTACCAGACGGCTTCCTCTTTCATTTCTTATCCCCAATCCATATTCACTTACTATGTTTCCTTCTCTCCCTTTTCCTACTCTCGAATTCCAGTCACCCATGACTACTAAATTTTCGTCTCCCTTCACTACCTGAATAGTTTCTTTTATCTCCTGATATCTTTCATCAATTTCTTCGTCATCTGCAGAGCTAGTTGGCATATAAACTTGTACTACTCTAGTAGACGTGGACTTCGTGTCTATCTTGGCCACAATAATGCGTTCACTATGCTGTTTGTAGTAGCTTAGCCGCACTCCTATTTTCCTATTCATTATCAAACCTACTCCTCCATTACCCCTATTTGATTTTGTATCTATAACCCTATATTCACCTGACCAAAAGTCTTGTTCCTCCTGCCTCCGAACTTCACTAATTCCCACTATATCTAACCTTAACCTATCCATTTCCCTTTTTAAATTTTCTAACCTACCTGCCCGATTAAGGGATCTGACATTCCACGCTCCGATCCATAGAACGCCAGTATTTTTTCTCCTGATAACGACGTCCTCTTGAGTAGTCCCCACCTGGAGATCCGAATGGGGGACTATTTTACCTCCGGAATATTTTACCCAAGAGGACGCCACCATCATTTAATCATACAGTAAAGCTGCACGCCCTCGGGAAAAATTACGGCTGTAGTTTCCCCTTGCTTTCAGCCGTTCGCAGTACCAGAACAGCAAGGCCATTTTGGTTAGTGTTACAAGGCCAGATCAGTCAACCATCCAGACTGTTGGACCTGCAACTACTCAAAAGGCTGCTGCCCCTCTTGAGGAACCACACGTTTGTCTGGCCTCTCAACAGATACCCCTCCGTTGTGGTTGCACCTGCGGTACGGCTATCTGTATCATTGAGGCACGCAAGCCTCCCCACCAACAGCAAGGTCCATGGTTTATGGGGTGGGGGGGGGGGCGTTATTAGATAAGACTGTTCAAAAGAGAAAGTAATATGTTGTTATGAGTAATAAAGTCAGAGCGTTGCAGAAAAGAGGAAAAAGAACACCACTGGCTGCAAACAATCCATTGAGGCATAGAAGACAATAAAGATTACAATGACTACACAGAAACAGACGAGCGATGCAGGTAATATTACCTGATCAATGGCTAACACGTTACTCTGGATTGTTACAGCCAGCAGTATGAGACGAAATAGGTGGTTTTGTAATGGGAGGACAGTGGAGGAAGTATCAAGTGAAGAAAGCGTTCAAGGGGACAAACAGTAACAAAGTTCTTGTTCCACGAAATGTTAAAATGGGTCTCTTGAAATATGGAGGTGAAAAGATAGTATAATATTTGTGTGTAATGTTTTACAAAATAGAATAAGAGGAAACTATATCCACACATCAAAAAAAGTTTTGCATCACCCCGGTTCCCAGAACTCCTGTACATAGACGTTCACGGTGGATATTTTATCACAGGTACAGTCCCCTTAACTGTTCCGTGTTGTCACCAAACCCTCCCAAAGATGTAAACAATCATGCATGAACAGCGCCTATTAGACGAGGGGGGTCCGACAGCCGATCGGTTCCAGTCATTCCACCAGGAAGGAGATACACGGTTCGTGTTGTCTGTAGTTCAACATGCCTACACGGTCAATACCGCGGTTCAATCGCGCCCGCATTGTTACTTAGTGCGAGGAAGGGCTCTCAACAAGGGAAGTGTCCAGGCGTCACGCAGTGAACCAAAGCGATGTTGTTCAGACATGGAGGAGATACAGAGAGACAGGAACTGTCGATGACATGCCTCGCTGAGGCCGCCGAAGGGCTACTACTGCAGTGGATGACCGCTACGTACAGATTATGGCTCGGAGGAACCCTGACAGCAACGCCACCATGTTGAATAATGCTTTTCGTGCAGCCACATGACGTCGTGTTACGATTCAAACTGTGCGCAATAGGCTGCATGATAACTTCACTCCCGACGTCCACGGCGAGATCCATCTTTGCAACCACGGCACCATGCAGCGCGGTACAGATGGGCCCAACAACATGCCGAATGGACCGCTCAGGATTAGCATCATGTTCTCTTCAGCAATGAGTGTCGCATATGCCTTGTACCAGACAATCGTTTGAGACGTGTTTGGAAGCAACCCGGTCAGGCTGAACGCCTTAGACACACTGTCCAGAGTGTACAGCATGGTGGAGGTTCCCTGCTGTTTTGGGGTGGCATTATGTGGGGCCAACGTATGCCGCTGGTGGACATGGAAGGCGCCGTAACGGCTGTACGATACGTGAATGCCATCCTCCGACCGATAGTGCAACCCTATCGGCAGCATATTGGAGAGGCATTTTTCTTAATGGACAACAATTCGCGCTCCCATCATGCACATCTTGTGAATGACTTCCTTAAGGATAACGACATCGCTCGACAAGAGTGACCAGCATGTTCTCCAGACACGAACCCTATCGGACATGCCTGGGATAGACTGAAAAGTGCTGTTTATGGACGACGTGACCCACCAACCTCGCTTAGGGATCTACGCCGAATCGCCGTTGAGGAGTGGAACAATATGGACACATAGTGCCTTGATGAACTTGTGGATAGTATGCCACGACGGATAGAGGCATGCATCAGTGCAAGAAGACGTGCTACTGGGTATCAGAGGCACTGGTGTGTACAGCAGTCTGGACCACCACCTCTGAAGGTCTCGCTGTGTGGTGGTACAACATGCAATGTGTCGATTTCCTGAGCAATAAAAAGGGCGCAAATGATGTTTATGTTGATCTCTACTCCAATTTTCTGTACAGGTTCCGAAACTCTCGCAACCGAGTTGATGCAAATTTTTTTTTTTGATGTGTGTGTGTGTGTGTGTGTGTAGAGTGGAACAAGGCTTTTATTAATAGCATATATGAGAGAAAAGGGACAAGAAATATTGTTCAAATTACAGCAGAATTAATGTAATACCTGCAGTAGCAAAACATTTCTATAGTATCCTTAAGGTAAAGACTAAACAGATAATGACTAATTTCTCACAGGAACAAAGTGTCTTTAGGACTGGTAGATCAAGGTTGGATTACTTCCACTATCTCAGATTTACAGCAGAAAAAAAGCAGAGGAAGAGCACACGTGTATTTATAAACAAGGTTCTACTATACGCAATGAAGGCATTTTTGACAGGGGTATTCAGACCAAAGAAGCGAGCGAAGGCTACACGACTGACGAGGTCCTTACACCGGCTGATTTGGAACAGCAATATTAGTCAACAGACCAAAAAAGGATATTCCGTATTGTTACTAACGATATGGTTATTTATGCTACCGAAATGTGGCCACTTACTAATAAAAGAAGGGACACGATCAGGACAGTGGAACAAGCTTTCACGACAAGACGCCTGCAGGTCACCCATGAAGATAAAACCAAAGATTAAAAACATGAGGAAAAATGGAAGTAACACAGCCCATAGCGAGCAGACTGGAGAGTAAAAGTCTCCAGTTACTTGGCATATTAATGTAATAAGCACTGACAGGTGGCCCAAGAAATTGTTTATTTGGGCCCGAGAAGTACTAAAAGACGACGGCCAGCTTTGTCACAGGAATTATGTATTGATCGAAGAATGGATCAGAATGGATGAACAGCTTTCTACTGGAATAAACTGGAATAACTGAGACTACTTGAAGGAAAAAAACTAAACACTAGTGGGAAACGTCAAAGAAGAATAAAAAGAACAAGATCGTTTAAAAACTTCAATGAATTCTACGGTTGTTTATTAATGTTCGGCTGCCCCAATGGATAAAGATCTGTGACAATACTTCCCTTATTTAAAATATATTAATCGACCAATAAGGATAAAAACTAACGAGAATATTTTTCCTAAGGCACTACAGTTTAAATATGCGAGAATAATGATTCACTAAACTCATGGTAACCAAATTACATATCAACACACAGTTACATATTTCCCGAAAGCAGAAGTGTCCTTAGGGCAAAATGTCGGCAACAGAGACAGATGTTTTCTCAAGAGAAAAGACCATTAAGGAAAAAATAATAAAACCTCAACACTAAAGCAAAAACATAGCGAACGCTGGCATCGCCAGAAGGAAAGACAGCAGTCGCTCGGAAGAAGACAAACCACAACAGATGGCGTATCATTTGCTTTTCTGTTGCTAGCTTTAGTGTGCCAACGAGAAAATCTTATATGAATTCATAGCCCTGGAGGCGATACATCAAAAGTTCCGAACAACGCCAAACACCATGGCCTAACAGTGTCGGACGTCGGACGATGGTACTGAGCGAAGCTGTAACATTTGACGAGTTCCCATGAGGCACTACTCGCGTTCGTTAAGTGAAATCAGCACTTAAGAAAAAAAGAAATAAAAGAAAACACTACGCCGGTTCTGACGACCAGTAATTACATTAAGTTCAGCAAAATTTAACGTACACCTGAATTCGATAGCAAAGTGTGTCATCGCATGTAGAAAGATAAACTATAAAAAACGAAGACTACAAGCTTGCCAACAAGTGTGACCGTAAATACAAGAACTCTTTCTGTTAATTAACCCCAAACGGTTTAATCATAGCCTATGGTGCAATACATTCACTTAATAATATCGAGAATTCAGCCCAACCCCAGTAACCCACGATGGTGACGCTTCAAAATGCCATAAAAATCCATTATCACGCAATTAACAAATACCGTACATAACCGTTTCCCCTATCTGGCGATCTATTAGAACTTTAACGGTATCTATACGAGCTATCAGAACGCAAGCCATTCCAGCCCTTCTTACGATTAGAAGAGTGTGATTTTTTACAATTAAAGAATCAAGTAAGTTACGAAGGACCTCCACCACAAGCACTCAGTCCTCCTAAATATGCCCCATCATGTAGTATGACGTATTTTCTGAACACGTGCGGGGAGACTTCCATCATAATCACGATCCAATTAACTGTGAAAGCCAAAACCTAAATATGCCCCATCATGTAGTATGACGTATTTTCTGAACACGTGCGGGGAGACTTCCATCATAATCACGATCCAATTAACTGTGAAAGCCAAGCAACTAGCTCCGTTACAATGACACACGCGACTAACTTTACTAACCCACTACAAATTGTATTCAGTTTAATTCCAAACGGTAACATCAAAAGCGTAGTCACATATCTCAATATTTACTCGAAAAGTATCAGAAACTATATTGAAAACACACCCTACAACAGAACTGAGTTATGGAAAGGAGAAATGGGACGTTTATTCCCAGTAACAAATTGATGTTAATTTAATAACATTATACAACTTACCATAGAGTGTACTCACATACTTCCCCATCTTAAAAGGTAATCTAGTGGTTCTCTATGACAGCCAGAGAATCGTCGTGATCATCATCATCATCATCATCATCATCATTATGTACATTATCGGGTTCAGCATCTTTGTCTGTTCCGAAACCAACCAATTTCAAACTCATCGCAACACAAAGGAATTAAAGACTATAAGGAAGGACAGAAATACAGCAATCAGTTGCAATGCCACTGATTTTTTAAATTATTCTTTCATTTCCAGATTTCAGCTATAAGTAGCTACCTTCAGTGCATTTGAGTTATAATTCAACAAACTCCCAGCAGTACAGGTCACCTGACGACTGTTTTGGCATCAGCTGCCTCCTGCCTTAAGGCCAATAAAGTCCTATGCGACATTTACCGCTGGGAGTTTGTTGGGTTATAACTCATTCAGATGCACTGGAGATGGCTATTTATAGCTGAAATCTGGATATGAAGGAATAATATTGTAAAAAAATGGGATTGTGACTGATTGCTGTATTCCTCTCCTTCCTTATAATAATGTACAGTCGCTGTGCTCAACGATTCCGTATGGAGTCAAATTTGGGGAATTAAAGACATTAGCTGCTAGTTTGCATTGATTTATATCAGTGGGACAAGTTTAAAATTTGTGCTGGGCTGGGATTCGAACCTGGGTCTCGTGCTTAGTAGGCAGATGCACTGACCACTACTATCTCCAGACACAGTTGTCACCACAATCGCACGGATTATTCCAGCACTCCTCCCGTCGGAGCCAAATTCTCAACTTATACCGCACACTGCTGACGCAGTGCCCCATCTCAACAGCCTCATCATTCGCGTCGTGTATTTAAACTGACTGCTCCAGCTTTTTCGTGGTCGTTCTGCCTTTCCCCTACTCTTGGGTCTCTACCAATAGGTTTCCTCTGGTATCCGACATTGGTCGATACGCAGTAGATGGGAATGTCATTCCTTTCTCTGTAGTTGTAAATTTTCTGCTATCCATGGAACTTGTATCTCCATCCTTATGTTACTGTTCCTCTTATGATCTTTTAATCTGTGTCCTCCCAAAGACTTTGGGATTCTCATTTCTGCCGCTTCAGTTCTCTGTAATAGTCTGGTCGTTAAAGTCCATACTTCGCAACCATGTTGTAGTAAAGGTACAGTCATAGTATTATAGAATTAGAGACCTGTATCTTTCTTAGTTTCTTCAGGAGCATGATCTTCATCGTACCTATAATGTGCAATCAGTCACTATTGCAAGAACAAGAGATATCACAGGCCATGGTTGCTGAATAGGTGGGCGTTTTCCAATATGTTATTCTCAATTATGCTTTTAACTCTACGATATTCTTTTCCACGAAAGGCCATAACTTTAATTTTCTTTATAGAGATGTTCAAATCGCATTGTTTTGCCATGTTATGTGGGAGCCATAGACTTCGTAAGTCGTCTTTCGTATCTGCCAATATAACCTCGCCGACTACAAAAAAAAAAAGTGTGTCTGAATTGCAAAGAACAGTTGCCATTATAACTTAATTTGCCAGCTTCACAGTTCATCGCAGTATGTATTAGCATGGTAGATTCTTCCGAGACGAACAGAAAACCAGCTACATTTTCCGTCGGGCGCAGGCGCGGTGCATGACGCCATCGACGCTCGTTAGCGAGATGCTGGAAATTACTACGCGGAGACACGCACCCTCGCCCATCTCATTGTTCGGAAGTGGGAAGTCCCGAGGTCAAGGACAATTTTAATGCGGAAACAGTTGTTTGCTTGCCTGCAGGTCATGCTGCATATGTGTAACGGCTAGAAAGAACTTATCAGTTGACTGTGGGGCTGTGTAGGTAACCAGAATCACCAAATCTAAGACACACATTGGAGCCGTGTATAGAATCCTTTTGCAATCGATAAACTGATTCTACTGATCAAACTAGTACTTTTCCAAAGCTTATTTAACACTTCACGCAGTGTCTGGATCAGTAATTCTGAGACAAAAACTCTGATTCTTTTTGCAACGCTGTAAACGAAGCACAATGCAGATTATGCACAACACATAACTGCCGCCACAATCAAATACGTATTAAATTAAATGCAGCAAAATGTCCTAATTTCCAGTAACGCTGAGAAGAGAGGTTAATTCTAATAATGCAAACCCTTATATTAACAAGGTTTTAGAAAGGGTAGATCATATTCTAATGTGTATTCACTTTGGTTGAAATAACTGTGAAAAGGAGATCATTCAGATTACCTGCTCTACTCATTATGTTTTTCAGTTTATGAAAAGTCTTTTTACAAGAGAAAATGGAGAATACTACGGTATTCACTAAAGCAAAGGAGAGTTTCAGAAAATCGGGTTACGATTATTACACAAATATAATAAAAAAATATCTGTACTGTAAGGAATGGGACGAAATATGTCCATATTCGGAAAGAAGTTAGACGAGGCTGCCCACTGCCCCCCCACTCTTTTTAATGTTTATACTGACGACATCGTACATAAATGGTTGATTATATTAAAAGATTCTTTATGATATGATAATTTCCTGTTCAAGACTATGCTCTTTGCTTATGATCATCTTGTAATAGGAAAATCTCAAGGAAAGGTTCAAATTACAGTATGAATCAAACTGCCGCTAAGTAGGGAACGAGAATATCGATAGATAAAACAAAAATAATGGCATTTCAAGGAATGGCGCTCATAAGAGCCAAAATTGTTCCAGATGGACAAATAATTGATGGCCAGGTTCTGATAATGTGTATGTATGTACAATATTTCAATCTTCATTTGTTTAACTCGTTGTGGACACCGCTTAGAACTGTTTTTGAGGAAAGTGAATAAGGATAATACACTTCTTACACTGTTCATTTCTTTCTGATGACCTTCAGATGATAATATTTTATGTGTTTGTAAAATATGCTTTTCACGTTTATAGCCTAATGTCTAATTGCACTTTAGAGATACAACAATTTTCATTAGTCATTTTCATCCTCGTATGGTTCACTTTAATACAGTAGTATAATATGCTTCTAGTAATAAGTATTTCTGCATGTCTATGCTATTTTGCCACTATTTTAGCTTAGGAATGTGATCACAAATTTTCATCTGTATTATTTTGTCAATTTTTACATAGTCTGAAGGAGTGAGTGTAGATCTCACGTAGGGAAACTAAATTTATACATGTCTCCAGTACTGAGTGGCAAATGACATGACAGGGGACTGGAGTAGTCTATTACAGTACTACCATTTGCGCACAATATGAATTTAAGGTAGAGAAGTGGTGGACGTACAACATCTCTCAGTATCTCAGAGTCCATATGGTGAAGCTCGCCAGTAACATGGGAGATATTCTAACATGAACTTGGTGAGATGAAGTAGCTGAAACATTAGTAAGTGGGTTCACTACAGCAGTAGTCTGTATAGTGATTCTACTTCCCACTTAGTAAGCTAAAAAGGCAGACTTACAGGCCTCAGTCCCCTCGAGATACAAAAGGCACCAGATTCTCGAAACTATCACAGAGACACTTTAGATTCAATCCATCTATCGATTGAAAAAGTTAGTTACAGTTTCTGCAACTATATTGGGAAAACCTGTCAGTTTGCAATACAGGATGTCGGAAAAGTCTTTCCCTGATTACATAAACTGATAACTCAGGTTAGAAGTAGGATACAAACTATCAAAGTTTTTTTCACACATCAGTCAACTTCAACATGAGCGCCCTTGGTAGCCCGTAGCACATCTAGGCGATATTCAATTTCCGTCCACACATTAGCCAACATCACTGGAGGGGTCGATTCAACGACTGAGGTTATCCGTTGCCGTAGGGTTTCAAGATCTGGTACACGTGTACGGTAGACCTCATCCTTGACATAGCCCCATAGAAAGAAGTCTAATGAGGTTATGTCAGGAGAGCGTGGAGGCCAAACCGTTGGCCCATAACGATCAATCCATCGCCCAGGAAAGGTCATATCGAGTTAGGCACGGACATCCAATGAGGCGGTGCACTGTCTTGCTGAAACAAGACATTGGGGTGATACTGAAGCAGCTGAGGAACAGCATACAGCTGCAACATGTCCAGATACACTGCAGATGTCATGGTAGCCTCAGTGAAGAAGAATGGCCCGATAATTCGATCGTGCAATAGCGCGCACCAAACATTCACCTTTGGACTGCCTCTGGTGCACTCCATGACCTCGCCAGTGGTTGGAACCCCAAATGCGCACATTATGGCGATTCACTACTCCACTGACAAAAAAGGTCGCTTCATCGGAAAAGGCAATTCGTCTGAGATGACCATCATCGTCCTTAATACGTGATAGCATTTCGACCGCAAAGTCATATCGACGTGTACTGTCATTGGGCAACAAGGCCTGAACAATTTGCACTTTGTATGCACGAAACAATAAATGTCATGGAGAGAGCTTTTTGGCATCTGTAATTCACGTGAGGCCCTGCGCACCGATTTCTTCGGACTTCGCAGAAAAGACTGCCTTACAGCTTCCACCCTGTCTGCTGAGGTTCTTGGTCGACCAGACCTCGGAGGGTCAGCAACCAATCCTGTGTTATTGAACTTCTCATACCAGACTTTAATGCTCTTGACATCAGGTGGATTCCTTCGATATGTTGTCTGGAAGTGTCTCTGCACTGTGGTTGGTGATCGTGTCTCATGGTACCACAGGACACACTTAGCCTTCTCCTGATTGGTTAACATGGCTTCTTGGGCACTGGACCTCATCCATAGTCTACTAGTTACGTACTGCGAACCTACAACAGAAAAAAACTTTGATAGTTGTAAACAATTCGACAGAAGTTTCATATTTGTATCTTACTTCTAGCCTGAGTCATCAATTTATGTAATTAGGGAAAGACTTTTCGGACACCCTGTAGGATCAAACGTTGAGGAGAAATATTTGAGGCGGCTAGGAGTGACAATTGAGAACTAGCCGAACAAATAAAACGCAAATGCCAAAATGAGAGCGAATTGTGCGATGAGCCCGGGTTTCGTGCTCTACAGGTATCTGATCAAGTGAATAATTCATTATGATTGACTGGTTCACATATAGCTGTTACGACATGGTCCCCAGCCTGACGCGTATAGCGTACCATCGCTGACTGCACGCGTCGTGTTTGAGAGCCAGCAATTTTATTCGGCGCGTTCGCCTGCGACTGGGATGTACTTGGGATTTGGAGAGCGAGAAATTACGAGGACACCTCTCGAAAGGAAGTAGCTAAAAATAAGGAAAACAGAGATATTGTGTTCATTTGCAAGAGCATCTTCCTTGCCAGCTGTTAACCAGGAACTAGAACAAAATACCGAAACACCAAAAATACAAAACATTACCATTCTGAAGATGGCATATGAAAACTGTTGGCATTACACAGCTCCCAGCCGTTCCCGAATGGTTACATGCAGGCCCTGTATGGTTTTCAAGGCCAGGTAATGACGTTGTAGGTGGATAACGAACACGAACTCTTCTGTACCAAGTAGACCATAAAGGCTCAATAACACCGAGATCTGGTGACTGGGGTGCCCGAGGGATATAGCCGACTCATCTTTGTGCTCACAAAGCCAGGCGAGGACGATTCGAACTGTGTGAACAGTGGCCCTGTCCTATTTGTAACACGGAATCGCCACTGGGGAACAAACATTGTACCGTAGGCTGGACCTGATCACCCCAATTGGTCACATAATCCTTGGCAGTAATGTGACCTCGGATATGGCTGTCATCATCATCTCAGAACCGACGCCATGTCTCACACCTGGGACGTAAATTCGGCTAGAGCTTGGAAACAGCGTGAAACAAGACTTATCCGACCAAAGGATATTTTTCCATCGCTCCACAGTCACTCATTCTACAACTCCTAATGACATATATCCTTTTGCGGGTATTTGCGCTAATACTGAGTGGTTTAGAAACTCCGGCTCACTTGAAATTTCCTGTTTATGGAGCTCCCTTCGTGTTGTTTTGGTGCTGACAGGTTTCGCGAGTCCGTCATTCAGTTCTGCAGTGACTTTAGCAGCTGCCGCTCTCATATTTTCGTCACAGTCCTCTTCAGTGACAGTCTGGCACGATCAATCAATACACACTTTCGTCGATGTTGTTGAGCAGTGGCGCCTTCCTTCCTTCAAATCACCCACTGTGCGATTCCTCGCCACAGAGAACGGCGGGCGGTTACGGTCAGCGGCAGTGTGGTTCGTGGCATCGAGTCGAAACCGGCTCGGCTGTGAGTGATGCAGTGTGTGGGGCCCGCTGTTTGGTCACGTTGGCCTTTAGAATTTGGCCTTTTCTCCGACATTACTTCCGAGTGCACATTACTGAAAGCGATTTTGAGAGCGAAAATTAAATTCGTTTGGGCGTTCAAGTCATTTTTCTCTCATTTGAGAATTCTGTTTATATGAACTAACGTACGGGGACTCTGGTGTTTTGGAGACTCTGATCCATTAGGTGCTTTGGCCTTTGGATTATGGGATTACTGTGTTGCCCGTCGACCGAGTGATCTTGAAGCTGGTTAAGCATGTTCGACAGGCTAGGTCAGGAGAAGGTGATGCTCGTTGTGCCTGGATGCGTTTCCTTTCCTGGTACCTTGTCTCCTAGTGGGGGACAGAATCAAGTGACCGCAGTACTAGTACTGTTGGTTCTTACACTCATCAGTGAATCTGACAGGGTAAAAATATTTAAAACTGTATAGATGATTAGTGACTCCTTGTGTGGAGAAAGTCGACTGGTGTTTGCTAAAAAAATCCTTTCCCGACCTAACACCCAATTACCGGAGATTGTGAATGGATATACCTTAGACGCTCCCTTAATTAGTTTCACTCACACGGCTGTTGTAACACACGCAGAGGACACCGAACCTGCTAGAACCACAGTTCTCTTGTGGACCGCCCACGTGCGTGCATCGGCTGCCGACATCGTCCTCGACGAATCTGCCGCCTCCCACATCACGCCGCAGAGAGTTGAGTTACGTAACTCTGTTACGGGCTTGTGCCGCAATAATTGTAATATTATTGTTTTCTTTTCCTTTTATACAAACAGACAGCATCCTATCTCGTGTTTTAATTAATGCGAATTCCAGATTTTCACTCTGTTGGGTTAATGTTTTGGCGGGCTGTGGATGGCCGTTGCCCAGTTTGTTAAATTCCCTTAAAATTGACTAAATTTTGAACAGCCATGATTAGCCGTTTCTTAACTTCTGACATTTTTTTAAGGTTTTATTATCGGGCACTGGCCAAGTTTTCTTAACTAAAGGGGCTTTTGGATGTAGAGACAACCAATTAATGCGCTTCATTTATTTGTAATTGTCCCTTTTTTCCATCATGTTGTTGGTTTCACATTAGTTGGAATCCCATCTCTGGATTTGAATTGTGGTATAAGATTCTAGAAGGCCAGCTCGTCCTCTTCATCACTATAATTACACCGCATGCAGGCATTTATAGTTTCTCCCCTTCTTTCCTAAAAGTGTAACCTCAAAATTTGAGTATATTCCGTTATTTCTTGTTCAAGCTTTATTTAAGGGCCCTGTGGACTCGTTCTCAAATTTTTAAAGAATTTTTTGAATTTAGTCTGTTTTCAATTTATTAAGGGACATTGGCCATTGGATATATTCATAAAGTTTGCCTATTGTAAAATTGGATGTTTGCGCTTCATAAGCGTTTATAATAAATGTTTTACAAATGGTGAATGATGTTTACCCCACCGGTCCAGTCCTTCCATGTAATTTATCCTGAGCGCCTGACTTAGCCTATGATGTTTTTCCTAGTAGCTCCCTGTATGCAGTATAAATTTTCGAAATAGTGTCTCATGAAACAGCAAAACCTTCAGCTACCTTGGTTATTGGAAACACCCACCATACGAGCAACAACAATTTACCCACAGTCAAATTCACTTACCTCTGGTATGATGCAATCACCGCTACACAGGACACCGTTCTGACCACGATTTACATTTCCAACGCATTGACGGTGTTTCACAGATGCAATTCGTGGTCGTATAGAACACCGCAGCCTTCAGGCTTCGCTAGCATATGCATTTATGTTCAAGCCTGCATTTCTCACAAAGTTTACAGTTTTGTCTAACCCCTGTACATCAGTTATTGTTGCATATTGTTTTCATCTTACTGCAGTTTGAGATTTTTTTATATTTTTACTTGGTAAATGAAAAAAGACAGTACGCTAAATGTGGAACAGCAAAATTACTGTACCATTTCTATTACGACAAATTTTGTGAAGGTTACAAAAAATGGTTCAAATGGCTCTGAGCACTATGGGACTTAACATCTGTGGTCATCAATCCCCTTAGAACTTAGAACTTCTTAAACCTAACCAACCTAGGGACATCACACACATCCATGCCCGAGGCAGGATTCGAACCTGTGACCGTAGCGGTCACGCGGTTCCAGACTGAAGCGCCTAGAACCGCACGGCCACACCGGCCGGCGTGAAGGTTACAGAATTGATATATAGCGGAAGAAAAGTCAGGTTTATGAAACCCTAAAAATAACAAAAGGTATGTATAACCAGGTTTTCTTCAAGTTTAACCTCCGCTGACAATGAAGGAAAAAGCAGAGGACTTTGGAGCATGCAGACAAGGGTAAAAAACTCCAATGACCACTGAAGATGCTGTGCAAATAAAAGCGAAACGTGGCTGGTGTTAAACACTCTTATACTTCGGTATCTTTCTTTACGATGGAACAAAACTTGATTTAAAAAAATTGCAGCCACAGGGTGTGCACAATCACTGTTTGAAGGGAATTCTTGGGAGGTAAAGGAGATTGATGACAGTCACATAATCAAGTGCTGACGTTCTATTGCACGTAACACAACGGAAACTTCATTGCAGACAGCGAGAGTAGCTTGTTTCCACCGGCCTGTAGATGCAGAGTGAGGGAAGAAGCAGTGTACTACTGTAGTGTGCAGCGGCCGCACGTGACGTGAGGTGAGGTGAGGCGAGGTGAGGCGAGCACGCAGTCCGCCGGCCATGCTTCCGGCGTGTCCGGGCCTTCACGCACTGCAGGCGCTGCCGCTGGAGTCCAGGGCCGTTGCCGCTGGACAACCGGAGGAAGGTCGCGCCGCGTCACTCCGGCAGAGGAAATTAGCGGGACACGGCCGGAGCCGCAGGGGCAGGCGCTGCTACCCGCCGGCCACGACCCGATCTTCTGTCTACCATTAAGCGATGGGAAACACAGACTGCTTAAAACCGATACCGGTATTTTAGTTCTGAATACCCGATATTATTCCGTATTCATTTGATCTCGATTATTATAGGTGCTTTTATTATTTACTAATAACCAGGTAAATAAGCGAACTACCGATTAGGCATAGCAGCAGTGCTAATTTTTTTTTCAGTTTTTAATAAACTTTTTTTAATTTGCTCGTAAAATTTGTGTTGTTCGAAACATTGCGTCGTTATAGAAAATGCAGAAAACCGATTAGTGCTGTTTCAATAACAATGTCGACACCAACGAGCAACAAACAAAAGGCAAAAGAATTGGTACAGCACTGCTTTGACAACAACATACCTATTATTATTTGGCGTGGCCTATTGGATGGAACATACAATGTGTAAGACGTGCTCTACCTGGTCTAGTGTAATTTTTCACTGTCGTCGTCGGACATCTGTCCTGTACAAATGGTTCAAATGGCTCTGAGCACTATGGGACTTAACATCTGTCGCCATCTGTCCCCTAGAACTTAGAACTACTTAAACCTAACTAACCTAAGGACATCACACACATCCATGCCCGAGGCAGGATCGAACCTGCGACCGTAGCGGTCACGCGGTTCCAGACTGAAGCTCCTAGAACCGCTGGCCACACCGGCCGGCTGTTCTGTACAGAATGGCACGATACCTAGACTGAAAGCATTTTACGAAGTGTGGTACAAGTGAAGTATACTGCTCCATTTGCTTTAGAAGATTAAAAACTGGAGGAGCGACAAATTGTGACATAATATAAGAAGAAAATTTGAAACTTAACAGTTCATTCATAGTTTACAATGAAAATAGAAAGCATCTGATCTGTTGTCCGTGTCTACACAACATGCCTTTATTACTTGAAAACGGACAAACTAACATGAAAAATGGAGTTCTTCAACCTGAGTTGTCACCCATCAGCACTGACTACTCCTAATGTCAAAATAGTGGTTGATGTCGTATTAAAACACCATTGCCGGCCGAAGTGGCCGTGCGGTTAAAGGCGCTGCAGTCTGGAACCGCAGGACCGCTACGGTCGCAGGTTCGAATCCTGCCTCGGGCATGGATGTTTGTGATGTCCTTAGGTTAGTTTGGTTTAACTAGTTCTAAGTTCTAGGGGACTAATGACCTCAGCAGTTGAGTCCCATAGTGCTCAGAGCCATTTTTGAAAACACCATTGTTGAGCAGCGTTTCAAAGAATTAGAATCTATAGCAGAATACTGGTGTTTTTTTTATCGAATTTCGAGAAAAACAGTCAATGGTGGACAGACAATGTTTTACAGGAATGCATGGTGTCTGTTCTTTTGGAGATGTCTGATAGGACAGATGCCATGCGGAATCTGCACCTCTGACACATTGTATGCAAATTGAAGGTGGAGGCGGGAGAAGGAAAGGAAAGAAAAGGGAAGGGCCTACTGATGTCAGCTGCATTAGGGTTTGTCACGGAATCAGCGGCGACGATTGAAAATGCGCGCCAGACCAGGATTCGAACCCGGGATCTCCTGCTCACTGGGCAGGTGCGTTAACCACTGCGCCAGCCGGACACAGTGTTGCCGCACCTCCGCGGACTGTCCCGGCCGACCCACACTCCCACCATGTGCCACCTACGCACATTCACTGTGTATGTATGACCTCCATGCTCGCTACTTGGAGATTCCCGCAGGAGGTGAGACGTAATCGTGCATCCGCACTTGAGAAGGTGGGTTCGTTGCCCATCGAGGCGTATCAGTTACATGAATGAGTGGTGTCTGTTATTTCGGACATGTCCCACACCGCGCAGAATCCGCAGCTGTGGTACATTATACGCAAATGGAAGGCGAAGTGAGGAGAAAGAAATGGAAAGGAAAGAAAACGGGACTGTTGACGTTAGCTGCATTGGGACTTGACGCAGAACCAGCGGCAACGAGTGAATATGTGCCCCGCACCAGCATTCGAACCCGGGATCGCCTGCTTATTAAGCAGTTAAGTCAACCACTGCCACCCAGACACAGTGTTTATCGTAGTTGCAACAGACATCAGTAGTAGCTTCCCTTGTCTTTGCTCTCTCCTCCCTCCTCCTTCATTTTACACATGGACTACGTTTTCTCTCATTTGCCTATTGCGTTTAACATTTAGATTCTATGTACCATGAAACTGAGAAAGTCAACATTTTTCAGTCTTTCTTCGATGTTGACGTTTATTACAGGAAATAATAGGAATGAAAAATCGACAATCAGTTATTCGAGGAAACGGTTATTTTCAGCGGCCGAAAAAAAAGGGCGATACAATGGAAAACCGGTTGTGTCAACGATAAGCAGCATCCTTAGTATCGGCTCCGAAATGTAACTATGTGCCGAAATTAGGCTGCGCCTCGCCCCGTCTAGCAAAAAAACCGGATGCGCGGCAAGCTGTAACTAACGTTTTCGAAGGCAGATATCGTTTGTGTTCTGGCCAACGACTGAGAGCGAAGACTACTTACGCTTACCCACAACCGACGTCACTACATACGCGCAGTAGGCAGAGAATGCGCCACTGCGGGCTGGACACACGGCTTGTTTCACCACGTCACGTCACGTGACGCGATCACGTGGTCTTTATAATTGGATACAGCTGTCAGTGTAGCGACAAAAAACTCAGGCTTTCACTGAGTCTACGTCCTTACAATATTCATGCTGCCTACCCTTTTGTCGACAGCATATGTTGCGAGCTTGGACTGTGTTTAATGTTTGATCTGGCTGAATTTTTCATAACGGTACGACGGACTTGGGCTTTATTCTAGACTTGCAGTATTTCACAGAGTTCATTCTTTGCACAGTCACAGCCAACCAAAAAGTTCTGTTGCGTGCTGAACTGACAACTTTTACCAAAATTATAACAAGAGATTTTTGTTCAAATAAAGGAAATGGAAGCACCTTTCGAATAATTCATATTGACTGTCTGACGTGAGTGAGGGCTTAGCTCGTTCGGTGCTCCTATAGGCCACCTCCCTATTGAGTAGACGACGCAGAAAAAACAAGTTCAAATGTGTGTGAAATCTTATGGGACTTAACTGCTAAGGTCATCAGTTCCTAATGTTACACACTACTTAACCTAAATTATCCTAATGACAAACACACACATCCATGCCCGAGGCAGGACTCGAACCTCCGCCGGGACCAGCCTCACACTCCATGACTACAGCGCCTTAGATGGCTCTGAGCACTATTCAGCGCTTTAGACCGCTCGGCTAATCCCGCGCGGCTGACGACGCAGACAATACGGAATTGTCCTAACTCATACACCTCCACCTACATAAACGTCCCACAAGCCAATATACCCTGCAGGGCGGAGGGTAATTAAAAGTTGTGTATCACTAACGCCAATATTGTTTTCCGTGTAGCCGGCCGCTGTGGCCGAGGGGTTCTAGGCGCTTCAGTCCGGAACTTCGCTGCTGCTACGGTCGCAGGTTCGAATCCTGCCTCGGGCATGGATGTGTGTGATGTCGTTAGGTTGGTTAGGTTTAAGTAGTTCTACGTTCTAGGGGACTGATGACCACAGATGTTAAGACCCATAGTGCTCAGAGCCATTTTTTGTTGCCCCTGTGCTGTAAGGTTCAAATGGCTCTGAGCACTATGGGACTTAACATCTGTGGTCATCAGTCCCCTAGAACGTAGAACTACTTAAACCTAACTAACCTAAGGACATCACACACACCCATGCCCGAGGCAGGATTCGAACCTGCGACCGTAGCAGTCGCGCGGTTCCGGACTGAGCGCCTAGAAAAGCTCGGCCACCGTGGCCGGCGTTCTGTAAGGTCCTGCGAAACCTGGAAAATGATAGTCTCCTACTTTCATGTCCTGACCATGACCAAGGTATCAGCTTACCTTTTCTACTGGTGCCTATAATTAACCCTAGACTGTTACTTAGTCCCTTTTATCAAGATTAAAGATAATTATAAATGAAGAGCAGATGGGGAGTTACGACATGCTGGGTTTGGGTTCCAGAGGAATAGAATCACAAGGCAATAATAACTCTATACAGGGTGAAAAGTATTTAAACCGACAAACTCTGGGAGGTTGTAGGGGACATGAAAACAAATATTTTTCCCTAATGTCATTTTTTCCTATGAGGAGTATTTAAACCGGAAGAGGAACTGATCTCTGGGTGGATAATCAACTGGTTCTAGGTTGTGGACACACTGTAAGTGAAATGGACGTAACAATTGCTCTCGAAGGACTGTTCTTACATTCGTCTGATTCGTCACCATGTTACGTGCAATTGCACGAGTGCTGCTGGAAAGATCCCGCTCCACATGCTGCAAGACAGCTTCCTCAAATTGCAGCGTTCTTACTGTACGACGGTGTCCCTGTCCAGGTAATCTGCTAAATGACCCGGTCTCAAGCAGACGTTGGTACACAGCAGCAAAGGTCGAATGATGCGGGATACGGTGATTAGGATATTATTGTTGATAAACCCGCTGTGCAGCTCGTCCGTTGTGGTGTGCTACCTAGTACGCACCAACCATATCAGTGTACTCACTCCAGGTGTATCGCTCCACTAGTAAACACAGACAATGCACTACTACACTGGTGGACAGAAGTTGCCTACAACTGAAGAACGTAACACACCCTCTGACAACTGAAGATCGTAATATGGCCTCTAACAACTGTAGAGCGTAATACGCCTTCCACCGTTTTAAATAATCCTCATAGGAAAAAATGACAGGGATAAATATTTGTTTTGATGTCCCCTGCAACCTCCCAGAGTTTGTCGGTTTAAATACTTTTCACCCTGTATATTATCTTACAAGGTAGGCTGAAGAGAGGGAAACACATATTTGTAGATTTAAAAAATGCTTAGATATTTTGAATGGATTACTGAAATACTGAAAGTAGCAGGGGTAAAACGCTGGGAGCGAAAAGTTAGCTGCAACTAGTAGAAAGCTCAGACTGCAGTTCTAAGAGTCGAAGAGCATGAAAGGGAACCAGTAGTTGAGAAAGCAGTGAGACAAAAGTATTGCCATTGCAGCACTTCCCTGATGTTATTCAATCTGTACATCGAGCAAGATGTAAGGGAATCAAAGTATAAATCTGTGATGGGAATGAAATTTGATGGAGAAGAAGAAGTTTGTGGTTTGTTGATGGCACTGTAACTCCGTCGAAAACAGCAACGGACTTGTAATAGCAGCTGAACGGAATGAATAGTGTCTTGAAAGAGGCAACAAATTGAATATTAACAACAGTAAAATAAGAGTAATAGAATGTAGACAAATTAAATCAGGCGAAGCTGAGGGAATGAGATTGTGAAATGAGACACTAAAAGTAGTGGATGATTTTTGTCATTTGTGCTGCAAAAGTACCGATGGTGGTCGTGGCAGAGAAGATATACAGACTGACAAAAGGAAGAAAAACATTTCCGAAAAAGAGAAATTTAAAATCGAATATCTATTTAAGTGTTAGGAAGTCTTTTCTGGAAGTATTTGTATGCAGTGCAGCCTTGTAACGAAGAGAAACGTCGACAATAAGCTGTTCACGCAGACGCATGTTGAAAATAGGATGAGTTGATGGAATAACTGAGGGGCTACTGAAACGACATGGGCAAAAGAAATTTGTGGTAAGACTTGATGTAAAGAAGGCATGCCAGGGGTGTGAATTAATTGTCAGTTTGGTAATGGAAGGAAGTAGGGCGAGGTAATAACTGGAAACGAAGGCTCGTAAACTGTAAGCAGATTCAAATGAGCGTATGTTGCAGTATTATGCAGGCATGAAGAAGCTTGCACGGAATAGACTAGCGTGTTGTTGCATTACGTTAGTGGCAGCGTTGATGACCTAGTGCCTCAGACATTTGAGCCGTCATCGTTATTTTAGCTAAAGGAGTTACACGCCTAGTGAATACTGATACAGTGCTTGGTCGTGGACAAATGCCAGCCTTCCTGAAGATCCTACTGTTTTGGCACTCAAGTTGACATCGGCGGACATGGCGCCTGAACTGTAGGTCCACGTCATCCGGAGGCGTGCTCTTTCCTCAGTTACGCGATGCTCTTCTAAGGAGCTCTACTTTTTATGACCAGTGTGACTGGGTTTTCGTAGCAAGTTCTGAAAGGACCACTGTGGGTGTGAGATTGCTGTGGTCAGGCGACGTTTTATCGAAAACTTCATCTTGCACGTGTATCCTTCCAGATGAAGTCAGGCGTTTATCCCAAAAATACTTGGTTTCCACGAAAATCTCCATCTTGACGGCAGTTTGTAACTTAGTAGTGGCGTTATGAATCGACTGCAAGAATCAAGGAGAAATATCGAATCATTACATTATCGTCACCGTTCGGTCCCCCCTTAAACACACCTTAAATTAATATTAAAATTTTGTCAATCACTAATTAATGTTAATAAATTTGTTAGCATTTAATAAGTAAATATAACATCCTTATTTCGCAAAGAATTCCCTCCATACTTGATAAACTCAGTATTTATTCCATATGGGCCAAAAGCTTTGCGATTTTTCAAGCTTTTCAGAACCTGTTGAACCTCATCTAATGTTCTTGAGTCGCCGCGGAGGATTAGCCGAACGGTCTTAGGCGCTGCAGTCACGGACTGTGCGGCTGGTACCGGCGGAGGTTCGAGTCCTCCCTCGGGCATGGGTGTGTGTGTGTTTGTCCTTAGGATAATTTAGGTTAAGTAGTGTGTAAGCTTAGGGACTGATGACCTTAGCAGTTAAGTTCCACAAATTTTCACACATATTTGAACATTTTTTTGTTGTTGAATCAGATGTCCTGCTATAATGTGGTGTTGGATATTCTGTATTTACTGCAGCATTTTCACAATACCATAAATTCTTATGATGATGTATTCACTGTTCTACATTAATTACATTAATTCTAGTATTATGTCCTTATGACTGATGTAAATTGTTCGACATTTTATATGCAAGGTTTTTGTTTTACATGTACATTAGGTTCGATATTTGTAATTAATCTGTCCCGAGAGTCTTGATGTGTCTTTCTTATTAACTGCTTAGCATACTTCCGCTTTTCCTTATCCTGCTACTCTGTTTCTTGTGTTCTCTTTTGTAGCAGGAGTTGACAAAAATTTTTGTTTTTCCCTTACAATCCCTTCAACTTTTGTATTTTCTGTATTTTTAATTTCTGATGATTTCAAAACAGCCGAATAATTTTCCGTTTTTAAAAAGGGCCCTCGAAATGCAGTTGACTATTACCAGGACTTATGTCTCACGAATACAGCAAAGGAGGCTCGTGCAGCTATAATTGTTGTAGTGTTAATATACTTTTGCAAAAAAGATGAGAATTTAATTTATAAACACATGTTGCAATGATTGACTCTGAAAAAATCTTTGATTCAATCACTAAAAACATTGTGAACAACAATGGACAAACGAGGACATCCCTTGCATCTTATTCAGTTAATCAGAAACATTTGTGAAGACACTTCAAAAACATATAAGGTAATAATAAATGAAGGTGTCAGGGATGCAGCATGTCTTCAAGACTTTTTAACATCTAAATTGAAGACGTCATCATAAACTGGTAGAAGGAAGTCCAAGGAGGTATAAGACTGAAAAGGAACTACAATCTAAATGCTATGCTGCTGTTGTTGTTGCTGTTGTTGTGGTCTTCGGTCCGAAGACTGGTTCGATGCAGCTCTACATGCTACTCTGTCCTGCGCAAGCCTCTTTATCTCCGAGTAACTACCGCAACCTACATCCTTCTGAATCTGCTTACTAAATTCATCTCTTATTCTACGATTTTTACCCCACACGCTGCCCTCCAGTACTAAATGGCGCATGCATATAATTTAGTTCTGTTAGAAAATACAGACGTAGACTTATAACACTCCATGTATGAGTTACGTGAGTTGAGAAGAAAACTTTACAATCTAGCAATATCTGCCGCTAAAATGAAATTGCTAGCCAGCACGCAAAATTCTCAGTTCAATCTAAGATTGTCATCGAAAACAAGGTTCCTGAAGCAGTCTCCAGTTTCAGTTATTTGGGCAGTGACAAAAGCCTGGACATAAACAAAGACATGGAAAACAAAACCGAAAAATTTGAACTAATATGTTGAACTACAGGGTGGTCTGGAAAGCTTGTAAGGTTGTTGCAGGGTAAGTTGTGCGGAGAAAAAATTGTTAAGGATTAGATACGTTGCACCGTTTCCGAGTTAGCATTCAAGTTAGCTAACCAGGAAATGGCGCAACTTGTTGAACTTTTTTAACTATTATTTCTCAGCAAAAATTGCCATGCAACACACTTACAAGCGTTGTGACATTGTTTCTGACCACCCTGTATAAACAAATCTTTAATTTTTAAGCTTAGTAAAGCCACGGAACTCAAAATATGTCCTGAGTTATAGCAAAAATACTGGACTGAGAGAAAAAGAGATAAGAACAACATACGGATAGTATTTGTCATTGGTTTATAGACTCGCTGTCTTCTGTTACTTAATGCTGCGTAATTAATAACGCAGTACCTCGAAGATGTCCCGTCAGAACCATACCATTATAAGCGATTTTTTGTCCTTTAACATTCGGATATCGATCAAGAGAAAAATAACAGCCTATACGGCCAAATATCATTTTAATGATCCCTGCATGAGATATATGACTCTGGCAACAAAGTTGTCACAGAGCCTTCCGTGAACAGCGGTGTGTGAATTTACACAACAAATTTTAGCCTATCTTCCCATATTGCTTCATCAGGTGTGTGAGGTAACGAGCAAATTGTGGCGCCCTGAAAATATTCTAAGTTCGGAGTTGGTGTGGCCACAGGGGCTGCTCGGCAAGCCGACTACGTGGTGCCGGACAGGAGGGGTAGCCCTGGCACGTGGTGCACCCACCGCGTGGCTGGGAATTCCATGGTGGCGCTGTGTCGACGAGGGAGACAGGCTGGGAGTGCCAAAGATGGTGGGCTTTGTGGAACCTTAACGGCACACATTTCACAGTTCGTACAGAAATTAAAAGTTGCCAGATGAATCATGATACCTCAAAAGGAAACGTGTACATTACCACTATTTTCATGACGATTCTGATGGTGTAATCAGATTTTCAATATCTTTATTCGTTTAAAGTTTAGTATCCGACAATAAATTATACAAGTAACACCTAGCAGATCTAAACGGTTCATCCGATTTTGTCGATCGATGTGTCTTTAGAAAGGTATTAGAGAAAACCGAAATTGGTATAAATTATAGGCATGTAACTTGAATAGTACATGATTTATTGTAGCTCAAAGTGGCCAATTATTATCGATCGTGTCAGGCCATAAGTAGTCCACAGTTGCAAGAAAAAACAGTAGCAGCATGCTTATAAACATATTTATTCGTCTATGTCTTTGTTTGTCTTTGTTTATATCCGATATATTCTATTCATGAAGAAATTGAGACCATTTTTAGACCTACTAAGAAAATTAGTAAATGCCTAAGATCAACAAAAGATGCTCGTCACCCCCTAGCCACCCCAGGGGTATATAAAATTCCGTGTAGTTGCGGCAGGGTTTACATAGGAACTACAAAAAGAAGCATCAATACACGGTTGACGGAGCACAAAAGAAACTGTCGCTTGGGACATATCGACAAATCGGCAGTAGCGGAACATGTTTTTAAGGATGGAGATCACGAAATAAAATTTGGTGAAACAAGCGTGCTAGCGAGGACGTCGCACTATTATACACGTATGTATAGAGAGGCAATTGAAATCCACAAACATCAATACAATTTTAATCGTAAAGAAGAAGGATTAATATTGGATAAGATATGGCGGTCGACGTTGCATCAATCACGTGACAATCGATTGCCTGCAATCGCGAGAACAGACGATAGCCAGAGATAGCTGCACATCGACGCCACGTGACGTGTGGTGGCGCCCCCTACGATCTCTATATAAGCGGCGGCCCCAGCTCCTAGCAGCCAGTCGTCGACTCACCTCGGAAGATGTTCTCCGTAGTTGAGAACGAAACGTCAGGGAGAAGAAGTTCTACAGATCGACCACGGCAACTTAGCCCGGAAGAGTTTACTGATAAAGACGCCGGCCGTGAAAGCCTACATGGAATGAAATATTTACTGTGTTCTAGAAAACACACAGATATTAGGCTACTGGCCTATTTCTGTTCTATTCCTTTGATATATGTTTATTTATTTAATTTGTTTTTGTATTTAATAATGTGAGTTAGAACGTGTTAATGGTCCAGCCGTAGGAATATTTATTTAACTTCAAGTTATTTAAAAGTAAATCCAGTATTTCGAATGTGTTTCATTATGATTGTGAGTGTGCGTTGGCTTGGAGACAGGGCCGGAGCGCTCTAGCCAATCACAGCGATCGGATCATTTCCGGAGAGGACACGAGGCAGTTCTGAGCAGTGTGGCGCGAGGGACAGTCACACAGGACAGGGAGTTCTGGACAGTGCGGGAGAGTCCTGGAGAGTGCAGCGCGATGGACGCACGGTCGCGGGAAACGCTTGGAGAGGGGAGAAGTTTGCGCGTGGTCGCGAGAAACAGAAATATTTCGTAGTGCCGGCTTGGGCACTTGTGATATTTCTGTGGCTTCTGCATTGAAGACGTAGTATGCGTTTAGAAGTGAATATCTCACGAGCTATGATGTTGTTCATAACAAATTACGTGAGGCAGGAATCTACTGTTTTCCTGTTATTCAGCTTATATTTTATTTTAATTGCTGGACTATCGACACCAATAAGTGTTTTACAGTAATAAAGAGCATTCTTAAAGGTACTTCTGCCATCGTACCCATCATTTAAAGTCGTTAAGATAGTACCTGCAGATTTTATTTCATTGCAATCTTTCATTTATAAATTACTATGTTGCATTAAAAATTCACAATTGCCGAGTGATAAGAACCTTCAATCATTCGATTCATGTGTGTATTCATACTGAATAGTGTGGACTGAGCAGTATTTGGCTTGTAATGCGGCAACTACGTATCCCAGCCCCTAGACAACGAAACCAGCCAAAACTTTAATATTTCATCTCTGAGTCTGAGGGTACATAGTTGAGGGCCACACCATTTCATTTTATAATTTGAAAGCCCGCAGGTGTCTACACTGATCAAACAAAACGATGTGAACTTGGCCCGTCACGAGACTGATTACCGCCTGCTGGAGTTGCGGGCATGTGACATGGTAAAGAAAGTATGTAAACGGACCAGTGACCAGTGTGAAATCATTCTGGGGAAATCCGCTGGCTTCAGCTAATGGGAAAATCTTATGACCACCCACTGGGAACAAGGATCACGGAAACGGCTAAGCTGATGGGCTCTTCATGTAAAATTACGGTGAGAATGTATGGAAAGGGATTGAAGTAAAGTGAAATCGCTGGTAGGCGACAGGATATTGGACGTATCAGAGAAAGTGGAGGTTGTGAAGAAAATGACTGAGTAGTGTAACAAAATTAAGCCACAGCATGCTGTACTACTTAGTTCAGTCACGAACTGAGTCATATGTGAAGAAAACGTTTCTTAGAGATCTACTTTTCCTAATTTTCACCACGAATTTTGTTATTTAAACTAAATGAATCCATCTTACTTCCAAACTTAACAAAAGAAGCCACGTGAAAGTTTGCCAACAAACAGTAAAAGAACATAAAACATGAAAACTCTCGCAAATTGATTCGCAAATAAATAAGGAAATGGATATAATTTTGTTGAGTTATAATTGTAAGAGCCAGATAAACTCGCACTTGGTAATGAGAAAGCCGTAATAGGACTTCTTATTGAACATAAGCACAGTTTATGGAGTTGACAACAACCAGATTCAAAACTCCCACCTATAGAATGCCTTACACCAATCAGAGGCGAGTAGCTATCCTGTGATTGGCTGGCGCTTAGAATTTAATGGCCGAAACTTACGCGGACTGTCACATACCACGACCAAACTACGTAAATACGCCGGAGAAAATACCGCCCTCAAATATGAAAACAGGCACGACGAAGGAATACGTAAAACACAGGCTATAAGAACTACAATGAAACAAATGAATAAGACAGAGAAAATAAACAGTAATAACTATTGTTGAGGGTGGGCAAATTTGGAGCCAAAATTTTTTATATCTTGTTGTTGTTGTGGTCATCAGTCTAGAGACTGGTTTGATGCAGCTCTCCATGCTACTCTATCCTGTGCAAGCTTCTTCATCTCCCAGTACGTACTGCAACCTACATCCTTCTGAATATGTTTAGTGTATTCATCTCTTGGTCTCCCTCTACAATTTTTATCCTCCACGCTGCCCTCCAATACTAAACTGGTGATCCCTTGATGCCTCATAATATGCTCTACCAACCGATCCCTTCTTCTTGTCAAGTTGTGCCACAAATTTCTCTTCTCCCCTATTCTATTCAATAACTCCTCATTAGTTATGTGATCTACCCATCTAATCTTCAGCATTCTTCTGTAGCAACACATTTCGAAAGCTTCTATTCTCTTCTTGTGTAAACTATTTATCGTCCACGTTTCACTTCCATACATGGCTACACTCCATACAAATACTTTCAGAAACGACTTCCTGACCCTTAAATCTATACTCGATGTTAACAAATTTCTCTTCTTCAGAAACAATTTCCTTGCCATTACCAGTCTACATTTTATGTCCTCTGTAGTTCCACCATCATCAGTTATTTTGCTCCCGAAATACCAAAACTCATTTACTACTTTAAGTACCTCATTTCCTAATCTAATTCCCTCAGCATCACCCGATTTAAATCGACTACATTCCATTATCCTCGTTTTGCTTTTGTTGATGTTCATCTTATACCCTCCTTTCAAGACACTGTCCATTCCGTTCAGCTGCTCTTCCAGGTCATTTTCTGTCTGACAGAATTACAATGTCATCGGCGAACTTCAGAGTTTTTATTTCTTCTCCATGGATTTTGCTTCCTTTACTGCTTGCTCAATATACAGATTGAATAACATCGGGGATAGGCTACAACCCTGTCTTACTCCCTTCCCAACCACTGCTTCCCTTTCATGCTCCTCGACTTTTATAACTGCCATCTGGTTTCTGTACAAATTGTACACAGCCTTTCGCTCCATGTATTTTACCCCTGTCACCTTCAGAATTTGAAAGAGAGTATTCCAGTCAATTTTATATCTTACAGAAATTAAAAAGATTGATATTTATATACCAAAATGTTATTAGGTCCACACAAACAATTCAACCTGTAACATGTTTCAACACTTACATAAATTTTTCTACAGTTTGCGTAGTCACGTATGCTTGCGGCTCGAGAACGAGTGACACATCACCCACCGTTCGCTAAGTGTGTCTGGCCGAACTGCCTGCACGAGCGCGGCGCAGCTGCCGCAGGAGCCGAAGCGGGGTCGTGCTGTTGTAGGCGTACGCCGCGTGGTGGCACTGAGCTCGAGAGAGATAGATGTAGAGCGGAGATACAAACGGGGAAGTCCCGTCCCGTATTCAAAAATAAAAGAACGTTTTCTAATACTATCTGGCTACGATAACTTGACGATTCGCGCGGTGGCTGGAGGGAACGGCCACCCCCAACATTAACGCTGTCGAGGGGTGAGGAGTGTTAAGGAGAAGGGAGCATCTGTTGCTTGCAACAGTGCTAGCACCGTTCCCCTTAACAATGTGTAGAGTACCACTTCGCCTCAACGGGCAGGTTGACCTTGGCAGTGCTAGGAGAAAATGGCTCTGAGCACTATGGGACTCAACAGCTGAGGTCATTAGTCCGCTAGAACTTAGAACTAGTTAAACCTAACTAACCTAAGGACATCACAAACATCCATGCCCGAAGCAGGATTCGAATCTGCGACCGTAGCGGTCTTGCGGTTCCAGACTGCAGCGCCTTTAACCGCATGGCCACTTCGGCCGGCGCAGTGCTAGGAGACAAATGAACATTTTTCAATTAGTGCCAATTTTCTACGCTTGTGCCAGAACAAGAGCAATCGTCATGTTATCGTGGGCAAGTAATAGTTGCGAATATTTCTCTGGCACATTTTTCTGGTTGTGCGCTGTTTCGTGGATTAAATGAATAATTTCATAACACATCACCGGTGTGTACAAACTTGTAACAGGTAAGTAATTATAATTTATTACAATAAATCATTCGTAACTATTCAGGAAGACGTAATTCAACTTGATAAAAAGCTGTTTCGGAAGATATGAAAAGAAATTTCGATTTCTTTATATCATACTTAAATAAATTTCTTGTACCTACTTTACGTAATTATTCAGTGTCTGCAGTCTGAACAAAGAGCCCTGCTAATTACGTAGGAGAAATAAAACCCATAATGTAATCTTTTTTGTTTCAGTTCTTGGATAAAAAATTGTTTAAATGAGTGATGGGAAGCGACTTCGTGGAGCTGAGTATAAAAAGAAGGCCAAAATAAAAGCAGAACAAGAAGAGATTATCCGTAAAACGATAAAAAGTTTAAAAAAAAGTCAAAGTGGAAGTGGAGGTAGTGTTGAAAGACCAGGAACTTCAAAATGCACTGACACACAGTCTGGAAAGATGAAACGGATTTGAACCCTGCGGTCCAACAACTACAGTCAACTGTTGAACAATCTACTTTTGGAAAAACGGATTTTTTTTTATTTTGACGAAGAAGCGGTAGAGGAATCATAGGTAAGTATAACAACTGAAGATATGTCTCAGAATCAGACGTTAAGTAATGACCAAGTACAAATAACAGTTAATCTAAACAAAGATCAAGCTTTATGAGAAACCAACGGTACTTTAAGGGAGATTATCGCAAAGTACGGCTTTGATCGAAACAAGTCTTGTGACTTCTCTAAAAGTGAAAAAATATATGCTGATCAGCACCGTTTATTGCCGGTGAGTACCTTCCAAAGAAAAATGAAAAATAATGAAGCGAATGATCGAAATCAGCTTGTTTATGATGAAAGTAAAAGATGTGTATATTGTGGGTCCTGTTTGGCATTCCGTTCCGGAGAATAAGACTCAGTTTGAGAGTGAAGCATTTAATGACGCAAAAAATGAGGAACACCGAGTAGCTCAGCATGAAAACTCTGGCCATCATAAATCTGGTATCCTTAGCTTGAAAGTTATAAGTGATATTGACGACCGACTGGACAATTTACTGCATGTCCAGAGTGATGAAGAAATCACTTACTGGAGAAAAGTTCTAAAGGGTATTGTTGCCGTAGTGAAGTGACAGTGTTCAAGAGGCCTGGCTTTCAGAGGAAAAAACAAAAAGTTCGGTGATCCTCGCAACGGAAATTACTTGTTAGCTGAATTCGATAATTTTTGGGCCAGTCACATTGAACTATTTAGAATCAAGGATCTGGAAATACCAGTTACTAGTCAAAGACGGGTCGCGATGAGTTTATTCTCTTGAAGGGTCATAAATTCTTAAAACAGACTAGAGAAGGGCGAAATATTTTTCCTTAATCGTCGACAGCACATGTGGACCAACTTATCCTCGTCATTAGAAACATTTTGGGAACAGGCGAACCGTGTGAAAGACTTTTCATGTTTTTGCCCGCAGCGGAACACAAAGTTGATGAAGTGTTTTCTAGGCCTCATTTCGGAACTCGAAACAGCGGGTATAAATACTGAAGTCTGTCGTGGACAGTTATATTACGATGCCCCGAACATGTCTGGTGTACACAATGGCTTACAGGCTAAAATTCAAAGCCAAGCACCTTTTGTTTTTTTCATTCCTTTCTCTGCCTACTCTGTTGAATCTTGCACAGAAGTTTGTCGCTTCTTCATGTTATTTCAGGAAGTCTGCGTTTTCTTTGTAAGTTCGACACAACGTCGGAAAAAATTAGTAACTGAAATCGAGAAAGGGTAATCGCTAAAGAGAGTCAATCTGATACATTCGTCAGCTAGAGAGGACGCTTGTAGAAGTTTAATTCTTGGCATGAAGTCCTCAAAAGTTTTTAATCAGCCGAGAATGGTTGTACCGAAACGCCTGTAACGCGAAAAAAAAGCGCCGGGAATACTTTTAAATTTAGAAAAACTGGAGACGGCGATAATGGTTGTTGTGTGGAGCGTTTTTTTGGAAAGACTAAACAAAGTGAATGTTCAAATTTAGGCTTCTACAGTTGATCTGATCAGTGTTGCCGATCTTTACGAATCTCTTTGCAAGTTTTTCGTAGCTGAACGAGAAAATTTAAAGAATTTCGAAGAAAAGGCGATTGAATTAAATATGTCGAAGCAGTATAGAAAAGCCATGTTAAAATGATAGCCGAACAGGAAAGAAGTTTATGACGAACCACCCAATAAAGTAATGAGAATGACCCAGAGCGATACTTTCAGGGTTAACATATTTCTCGTCCTCACGGATGACTTGTATCCGAATTTAAAAAAAAAAGAAAAGGCAGGAGGTCTACAACACATTCAATGAAAACTTTTCATTTCTGACCAAAATGAGTGAATTATCATCATCTGTCCTTACGGAAAAAACACTTTTCTTGGGAGAAATGAGTCCTAATGATTTAAAGACAGACTTAATTACAGAACTCGTACATTTTCAATGCCACCTTTCTTCTAAAAGAATCATGGTAAAACCAGATTCTGGATCTTGAAAAGTCTATTTTCGATACTACGAAAACAGAATTTGCAAAACGTTTATCCAAACTTGGATATAGCGGTTCGCATGGATCTATATACACCAGCGACAAATTGTTCAGGAGAAAGCAGCTTTCTTGCATAAAACGAGTGAAAAATTATCTAAGATCTATCTTAAGCCAAGAAAAGCTAAACGCCTTAGCTCTCTTGTGCATAGTCAGAATTAATGAACAAGACTTAATACGACGATATAATTTAAACGTTTAACACTACAATAGTCGAGCCATAGTCTCAGTACGTAAAATTTTTCTTTAAAAAAGGGGTTACATTACCGATTTCAACGAACTACGTCGTCATTTTCAATTGTAAAACATCAGCTGGAGAACATATAATGGGAATTATGACCATACATCTGACAACAATTACAAGAAATAATGAGACCAAGGAATCGAGGCAATGGTGGCAAAATCAAGTCACTAAAACTTATGCCCATGCTTGCCCAACCGTCCATTCCATGTCCTAATTTAGAATAGATAAAAACTACACCAGGGTAAAAATTGGCAAGAATTCTTGCAATGTGACCTGCTGGGACACAACGATCGTATGGCTGATACGAATTCGCAAGTCGTAAGCCTGTCAAGCACAGCATGCTTCCATATGGAATGCAGCACGTAATTTTACTAAGTTCCGAATTAAGAGTCTCAAAGCACACTGTACTGTCATGTAGGACTGACACACTACTAACTTGCTAACATAACATTGCTCCATTTGTCTGGCAACCCCATTGGAATGGGTTACTGAGCAAATGGAACAATGTTACGTACATGAGAGTACAGGGTGTTCTGAGATTCTTTTTTCGGGACATAATAAAATTATGTGATACAAATTTTATTGTTTTATCGTTACGTACACAGTTTTAAACTAATATACAAATCACTTCGATCTGTTTATCGCAAATTCACAGTCAGCTAGACTACACGGCAACAGTGAATGTTTTAACGCGAGCGGCAGCTCATTAAGTTCCACACGAGATAACAAATTCATAGTACATTATTTCGTGCAACTCATTTACGAGCAAAACAGTTCGGTTCTAACCATGATAATCACAGTCCATTAGCGTACGCATTGTCACTCCTGTTTGTAGTACACAATGAAGTTCACAGTATTCACAGTCCAACATTTCGTTTCATAACGTCCACTTCGAAATTTAGATTATACTGTGACTCAAAACCAAGAACGCGGTCACAGATTTTCGTGTTATTTTATCTAGCACGATTACACAACATAACCCGTGAAGACTATACTGTGACTCAAAAAACAAGAACGCGGTCACAGATTTTCGTGTTATTTTATCTAGCACGATTACACAACATAACCCGTGAGTACACCTTCAGAAAGTCATTGTTCGAGTGTAAGTATCCATGTTGCTCTCGAATCTCAGTTCATACAACAGTGCTGCTGATTACACCTGGTTTTACACAGCGCATTACACACAAGGATGACAAAGAAAATGAAACGTGCATGGAAACTTTTGCATACTCACAAAATATTGTAAGCATCAGAGATATGCGTATGTAGCAATAAAAAAACCACAAGAAAAGAAAGAAGAAAAAGAAACTTATGTGTCGTAATTAGCAATGTCTTCACAAGGTCGGAGACGTGGCCGCTCTGAAATACAGGAATAGATAGCGATCTGTGGCAGATCTGACGACAGGGTGCATGCTGGTGTCGGCACAAGTTTTCCAGAACACCCTGTCCACCTCACATAGATGACCATGGGGCCCCGCAGCAGACGGCCTCTGCACATTCCAATGTTGACCCACTGACACTGTCAGTTACGATTGAAGTGAACAAGGAATCAACTCAGATGCATTCCCTCATCAAACAGTACAACACTGAAACACTAGTATGTCGCCAGATGGTATTATTTGTGATCTTTACAAGGCATTTCATTGTGATCATGATACTCTTTTAGAAAAATTCACATTGATGATTGCTCACACATCTGATTTTAATCATACATAACAGACAGAACGCAAAAAGTTGTGCTGGGTAATTCAGACAATATCGGAAAGGTAGAGAATTTTAGTCATTGGAGGAAAAAAGAATCAAAAAAGGAGTCCCACAGGGTTCAATTTTCTGTCCACTTCTGTTTCTTATATACATTAATGACCTTCCGCCTAACATTCAATAAGCAAAATTAGTACTTTTTGCGTAATAACAGTGTTATAATAAATCCCATTAGAGAGAAAGCAACAGAAGAATTATTAAATGTTATTTTCCAAAGAATTATTAAGTGGTTCCATAAAAATGGACTCTCTCTAAATTTTGAAAATACACACAGCATTCAGTTCTGTACATCAGACAGAAACTGACCCTAAATCGCTCCAGGCAAATGCTGGGATGGTTCCTTTGAAAGGGGACGGCCGACTTCTTTCCCCGTCCTTCCCTAATCTGATGAGACCGATGACCTCGTAGTTTGATCTCTTCCCCCAAAGCAACCCAACCCAAGCAACAACTGATGTACTATTGGAGCAGAAGTCAATAATTAAGTTAGAATGCTCTAGTTGTCTGAGTGCACATACTGATGAAAACGTGAACTGGAAGAAGCATATTACTGAGCTTCTCAAACAAATAAGTTGCACTACTTCTGCTCTTCGTATAGTGCCTACTCTTGAAACAAACGTATCAACATCCTGACATATTTTGGATATTTCACTCAATAAAACTTTTTTTGAGTCATCAGAAGCATATTTCCACGCAATAAAACTTTTTTTCGAGTCATCAATCTTCTGACTAGTTCGATGCGGCCTGTCAAGCGAATTCGTCTCCTGTGGCAACCTCTTCATCCCAGAGTAGCACTTGCAACCTACGGCCTCAATTATTTGCTGGATACATTCCAATCTCTGTCTTTCTCCACATTTTTTTCCCTCTACAGTTCCCTCTAGTACTATGGAAGTCATTCCTTATGTCTTAACACATATCTTGTCATCCTGTCCCTTCTCCTTGCAGTGTTTTCCACGTATTCCGTTCCTGCACGATTCTGAGCAGAACCTCCTCATTCCTCACCTTATCAGTCCACCTAATTTTAAAAGTTCTTCTACAGCACCACATTGCTTCTGTTCCGCTTTCCCCGCAGTCTATGTTTCACTACCATACAATTTTGTTCTCTAAACGTACATTCACAAAAACTTCATCCTCGATTTGACGCCTATGTTTCATGAGTACCACACTCCTATCGGCCAGGAATATCCTTTTAGCCAGTGCTGGTCTGGTTTTGATGTCCCCCTTGCCCTGTCCGTCGTTGGTTATTTTGCTACCTAGGTGGTAGAATTCCTTAACTTCATCTACTTCGTAACCTTCAGTCCTGATGTTAAGTTTATCGCTGTTCTCATTGTTGATACTTCTCATTATTGTGTTGGCAGAAGAGCCAACACCGTTTTGCTAGAAGGGGTCGAAATGCACACGTTTAAACTCACGCAGACTGGCGTGAGGTCTGGAACAAGGTAAAGTAATTATCCTATGAAGAAAAGAACGTAGTTGATTGAATACTTAACTTTAATCCATAATTGGAGAACATCGCTCTTGTTGATACATTAATAACAATCTCAATATAAACTGGTAATGGCGCCTTGCTAGGTCGTAGCAAATGACGTAGCTGAAGGCTATGCTAACTATCGTCTCGGCAAATGAGAGCGTATTTGTCAGTGTAGCATCGCTAGCAAAGTCTGTTGTACAACTGGGGCGAGTGCTAGGAAGTCTCTCTAGACCTGCCGTGTGGCAGCGCTCGGTCTACAATCACTGACAGTGGCGACACGCGGGTCCGACGTATACTAACGGACCGCGGCCGATTTAAAGGCTACCACCTAGCAAGTGTGGTGTCTGGCGGTGACACCACACTCATTAATATCGTTTTTCTTCGATTTACTCTCATTCCATATTCCTTACTGATTATACTGTTCATTCCATTCAGCAAATCACGTAATTCTTCTTCACTTTCACTCAGAATGGTAATGTCATGAGCGAATCGTATCATTGATATTCTTTCACCTTGAATTGTAATTCCTCTCCTGAACCTTTCTCTTATTACCATCACTGCTTCTTCGATGTACAGATCGAACTGTAGGGGCGAAAGAACAGCGCCGCCGTATACTCTTTTTAATCCGAGCACGTCGTTCTTGGTCGTCCACTTTTGCTATTCCCTATTGGCTCTTCTCTCTCAATATAGCTTATCCCTACGCTTCTTAGAATTCCTAACATCTAGCAACATTTTATGCTGTCGAACGTTTTTTCCAGGTCTACAAATCTTGCGAACGTGTCTTGATTTTTCTTTCATCCATCAACTGAAGAATTTCTTCTGTTACCCATGGTAAAAAAGAAAGTAGCTGCGAAAAAATCATAGTATCTTACGGAACAATTATCTGGGGTAACTCGTCACTTAGAAAGAAAGTATCGATTGCACATAGCGAGCAGTAGGAATAACAAACACGTGGTGTTCACCCACAGACGTCATGTAGGCACTTCTTCAAAAAGCTAGGTGTTTTAAATACGCTGTCGCAGGACATATATTTGCTAATGGAATTCGTCATAAAGAATTCACTGCACCGAGACTCGAACTCAGGGACCTTTGCCTTTGGCGGGCAAGTGCTCTACCAACTGAGCTACCCAAGCACGACTCACGCCCCGTCCTCACAGCTTTACTTCCGCCAGCACCTCGTCTCCTACCATCCAAACTTTGCAGAACCTCTCCTGCGAACCATGCAGGACTCGCACTCCTGAAAGAAAGGATATTGCGGAGACCTGGCTTAGCCACAGCCTGGGGGATGTTTCCAGAATGAGATTTTCACTCTGCAGCGGTGTGTACGCTAATATGAATCTGCCACGAGTTTCATATCAGCGCACACTCCGCTGCAGAGTGAAAATCTCGTTATCCGCAAACAGCCTTAAACGTCCCTGTATTGACCGACCGCGTACAACGAGCATGGAAGTCCATTCCACAAACTAACATCCCGCAACTGTACAGCACAAAGAGCACATTTGCATGCTTGCTTTCTACTTTCTGGCGGTTATACCGCCTATTAACTTACCAGCATTTCGCATTTGCAATGGTTCATCTCGCGCTTACATTAACCTGTCATTTTGCAACGTTTATCACTTAAATGTAATGTTGAGACAAATATACTGCCAAAATTTCATTACTCTCGGACCAAGAAGGACATCAAAAGCAGATTAGCACTGACAAAATGGCATTCATGGCCAAGAGATATGTACTAGTATCAAACATAGGCCTTAATTTGAGGAAGAAATTTCTGAGAATGTGTGTTTGGAGCACAGCGCTTTATGGCAGTGAAGCATGGGCTATGGGAAAACTGGAGCAGAAGAGGATCGAAGTATTTGAGATGTGGTGCTACAGACGAATGTTGAAAAGTAGGTGGACTGATGAGGTCAGGAATGAGGAAGTTCGGCGCAGAATCGGAGAGGAAAGGAATATCTGGGAAACACTGACAGGAAGAACGAACAGGATGGTAGGACATCTGCTAAGACTCAAGGAATAATTTCCATGGGACTAGAGGTAGCTGCAGAGGGTACAAAGTGCAACGGAAAACAGAGACTCGAATACATGCAGCAGATTTGAGTACGTAGGTTGCAAGTGCTACTCTGAGATGAAGAGGTTGGCATAGGAGAGGAATTGATGACGTGTCGCATTCAAGCCAATCAGAAAACTGAAGACTCAAAAAAATGGCGCTACTAGAGCCACTATTTTGCGAGTGGCGACAAATTTGAATAGACATCACTTTTCAGATGTATAAACACGCATACATACTTTCGTTTATGACGCACAATCCCTTCTTGGTGCTGCGATTTTTTTTTACTTCAATCTATTTGACATTAAGGAACGCTTCTTTATCATAAACTTTCGTGCTGCTATTGACATTTTGCGTTTTAAGTCCTTTCTGCGTCAGCCACTATTACTAATTTCGGTGCCGTAAATGCAAAACTGACCTTCTATTTTTAATGTCTAATTTCCCAGTCAAATTACTTCAGAACCATCTAATGTGTTTCCATAACACTCCGTTACCTTCGTTTGACTTTTCTTCGCGCTCACACTAGCGTTTCTAGACACGATTCATCCCCTCTAACAGATGTCGCCAAATCCCTAATAGCAGCTCGCGCAAGGGAGTAGGGAGCCATTTTTCATTCGTTGCATCTATGAATAGAACGGTGAAAGACCTTCGTGCTTATTGCAGTACAAAAAGGCAGCTCCTGGTTCCCGTTCACGGTGATGCGCACGTTGCAGAGCTCGGAGAACCGCCTGCTAGCTTCGCAGCTCTAGCCTCGCCTCGCCAGGTCCGTCTATTGTGCCTGCGGCCAGTTACAGCAGACGTCTGTTTGCTGACGGCTGACAATGCGCCCTCGCCTTTGTTGCACCGTCAGGACGAAACCGCACTCTCCGCGATCAGGGACGCCACCTGTGTGTGTGTGGGGGGGGGGGGGGGGGGGGGGGAGGGGCACAGAGCACAATGCCAGCGTGTCCTGGGAGAGCCAGTGGGCAGGTGGAATACGCGGATACCGCCCTTTCTATGGCGAACAGCCTACCCTATCTACATCTACAGTTGTAGCCTGTTAATGACTGTGGCCAAACACATTTTAACAAAAGAATAAGAGCGGCAAATAGCTTACTACCTGAACCAATAAATATCATTTAACATAAAATAGGGGTCTTATTATTTATTAATACACATTTTTTACCCTGAAATTCAAAACAGTTACCAAAAACTACTTTAAGCAACACCAAATTTTACCAGTTTGTCGGTAGAGGACCCCAACTCTCCTTTTTTTAAGCCATATTCCATTACTTCAAACCCCCTCCCCCCCCCCCCCCCCCCCCCATTAGCCCCTCCCCCACCATTGACCGATTTCTAGAATCGCCCCTGCTTGTAAGTCGGCCATTATATGAACGAACAAAAGAAGAACATTACCTGAGCGTTAGCATGGCCAGAGCACCTCTTTCTTGTCATTTCATTTCGTCACTTTTAGGATGCTTCCAGGACAACCATACACTCATAGATATACACTCCTGGAAACGGAAAAAAGAACACATTGACACCGGTGTGTCAGACCCACCATACTTGCTCCGGACACTGCGAGAGGGCTGTACAAGCAATGATCACACGCACGGCACAGCGGACACACCAGGAACCGCGGTGTTGGCCGTCGAATGGCGCTAGTTGCGCAGCATTTGTGCACCGCCGCCGTCAGTGTCAGCCAGTTTGCCGTGGCATACGGAGCTCCATCGCAGTCTTTAACACTGGTAGCATGCCGCGACAGCGTGGACGTGAACCGTATGTGCAGTTGACGGACTTTGAGCGAGGGCGTATAGTGGGCATGCGGGAGGCCGGGTGGACGTACCGCCGAATTGCTCAACACGTGGGGCGTGAGGTCTCCACAGTACATCGATGTTGTCGCCAGTGGTCGGCGGAAGGTGCACGTGCCCGTCGACCTGGGACCGGACCGCAGCGACGCACGGATGCACGCCAAGACCGTAGGATCCTACGCAGTGCCGTAGGGGACCGCACCGCCACTTCCCAGCAAATTAGGGACACTGTTGCTCCTGGGGTATCGGCGAGGACCATTCGCAACCGTCTCCATGAAGCTGGGCTACGGTCCCGCCCACCGTTAGGCCGTCTTCCGCTCACGCCCCAACATCGTGCAGCCCGCCTCCAGTGGTGTCGCGACAGGCGTGAATGGAGGGACGAATAGAGACGTGTCGTCTTCAGCGATGAGAGTCGCTTCTGCCTTGGTGCCAATGATGGTCGTATGTGTGTTTGGCGCCGTGCAGGTGAGCGCCACAATCAGGACTGCGTACGACCGAGGCACACAGGGCCAACACCCGGCATCATGGTGTGGGGAGCGATCTCCTACACTGGCCGTACACCACTGGTGATCGTCGAGGGGACACTGAATAGTGCACGGTACATCCAAACCGTCATCGAACCCATCGTTCTACCATTCCTAGACCGGCAAGGGAACTTGCTGTTCCAACAGGACAATGCACGTCCGCATGTATCCCGTGCCACCCAACGTGCTCTAGAAGGTGTAAGTCAACTACCCTGGCCAGCAAGATCTCCGGATCTGTCCCCCATTGAGCATGTTTGGGACTGGATGAAGCGTCGTCTCAAGCGGTCTGCACGTCCAGCACGAACGCTGGTCCAACTGAGGCGCCAGGTGGAAATGGCATGGCAAGCCGTTCCACAGGACTACATCCAGCATCTCTACGATCGTCTCCATGGGAGAATAGCAGCCTGCATTGCTGCGAAAGGTGGATATACACTGTACTAGTGCCGACATTGTGCATGCTCTGTTGCCTGTGTCTATGTGCCTGTGGTTCTGTCAGTGTGATCATGTGATGTATATGACCCCAGGAATGTGTCAATAAAGTTTCCCCTTCCTGGGACAATGAATTCACGGTGTTCTTATTTCAATTTCCAGGAGTGTATTTTATTTTGTGTTTACTCCTGAATGCAAAATATTTTCTGTACATTTCATGTAACATCGGCTTGTGATAGGTTGCTATCGGCTTGCTCTTGTTGTCGGGTCCGCCGTTCGGTCAGCCCTGTTGCTCGACTCCTGCACGGGTTTGAGTCCCGCACGCAGACCGTCTTCCCGCCATGCGCCGTCATCATTATCGTCATTGTCATCGTCATCGTGTCTCTCCTGTTCTTCTGACGTGTTGAAACGCTACAGTAGTTTCCGCTCTATAAGCAGCAGGTTTCGCTGCTCGCTCGCACCGAGAAATACAAACAGAGGCGGCTCTACCGCCAATTTTATTGCACGAGGCGGCCTGCCGCGGGTGCAAGAGAACTCATGTGGACGGATGGAAAGAAATGTGTCAGACTTCATAATACGTATTTATATGTGACGTGTATCATGCATTTCTTGTACGTGAATTTGAATCTGCACATGAACTTTCCTAATCCTCCTCACACCTTTCCGTAAAGCGTGGCCAAATCTTTGTTGGGAAGTAGTTCTGTAGTATAGTAGTGCCAACCTGACTCCTGTGGAGGGGATCAGAGAGGCAGCACAGGCAGGTAAAAGTCAAAGACGTTCCTTCCAGTGTCACAAGATTAGGGGTGGAGAGATTGGTCACGGTCAAGTGGTTCGACCATCCCCTCCACCGGGGCCCAGGAAGACCTCTGGGTGCCCGCCATACTCTCGGAGTGTTACAGAAGACGAGTAAGTGAGCAGACGTGCCCTCAGTGCGTCTGTCTCAATGTTCACGCGTGGAAGAGAGGTATTTGAATATTTGTACTAATTCTTTCATTCCCAGCTTCGTATTGTGTAAGGTAATGAATGTGCTCGTTTAATTCCGGAAATTTGACCCCCTGTGTTAACGTATCTGGTCCCCAGTTTGCCCGTTATCCTCCTCACATAGTGGATGTCCTATGTCAAATATTGAGAGACTTTGGTGGTATAGATATGGCCAACGCAATTACCCGTAGAAATGTGCGTGCAGATTAGTATATAATACACCCGAGCTATAAGTTGTAAAATTGTAATATCAGTAAACTGGAACAATTGCTGCAATCGTAAAATCGAGTGATAGTGTTTAAAATAAATAGGTAATCAATTGTCATCAATCTTTAACATACCTTAAAAATCACAAAGAAGTCAAGTTAAAGGAATTCATTTAAGATGAAAGATATAGAATGCAGGAAACCATACATCAGCGTATGAGCCCTCCAGCCCCTTGCCTAGTATCATACAGAAAAGGCACGCTCTCTAGGTAGCGTCCTCAAGCTCCCCTCCCCAGTTAACGGTTGCGCAATTTTCACTCAGGTCTTGACGACATCAGCGTTCATGTGGCGTCCCTAGGCAAGGAGGTTAGACGGGAAACTTTCAGTGTGCACCGGTATCCGACCGGCTGCGGATACAGCAATTATTAAAATATAAATCGGTATGTTAAATCTCCATAATTTCTAAAATTATACACTTCACAAAGCCAAAGAAGAGTTTTGGAGTCAGCACAAAAGTTCCTAAGCGATATGACATTTTGTACGTTAATATTCAGCCCTTTGAAATTTCGTAAAAGTGTTTACTTTATTTTGATAAGATAGCAGACAGGTTTCAGAATGTATCAGCAGACTCAAGTTTGTTGATATCACATTAGTGTAGATTCAAACAGACTTAACGTACAACAGAAGAATTCTTATAACGTAATTCTAATATAGTAAGAGAAACAACTTTCCTTCAGGTGGCATCTTCCTGTTATTCTATGCATTTTTATAACTCGTTTTATGACATCACGCCCTTTAAACTGTTGAGGAGACTTATGTCTTTAAATACATTTAGGTAAAACGCCAGGCGCCTCTATATGTTTACTACCAAAAACAGTCTTGATCACAATTTATTTATTATAGTGACAGGTTTCGACCACTAGTGTGGTCATCTTCAGACCAATGAGTAAGAACCTCCTTCTGCTGGAGTATTCTCCAGAAGAAGGTCCTTACTCATTGGTCTGAAGATGACCACAGTAGTGGTCGAAGCCGGTCACCGTAATAAATTGTGATCAAGATTGGTTTTGATAGCAAATATTTGTAACACATTGATCACTGTTCACTCCGACAATGTATTCAAAAGTAGTGCCTCTATAAGTACCGGAAACACTGTATAAGCATGTCTCACATCAGGTTATGAGTGACTTCTGTCACTTGTTCACAAAATAAGTTGTGAAATACGTAGTCATATTGTGATTCATCAGTATTTGCACTGAAGATTCATTATCCGATCAAATCTACACGGATAGCTGTTAGCGGACATCAATATTGGATGAGTCCACCATCTTTATGGTGGCTTGAACTGTAATGGGGACACTTTCGGTTAAGAGTCTAAATGCCTGTCGATTAATGGATGCCCATTCTTCCTCAAGGGCCGAAACAGTAGAGGGGCGATGCTGGAAGCGGAGTCGACGTTCTGAGTCGTCCCCAAAGTGTTCCATTGCCTTCAGGGTGAGACTCGTGAAAGGCCAGTTCATAATAGGAATGTTATTGTCCAAAACTCATTACCTCACAGATGGTGCTTCGTGAGAGGTTCATTGTCATGTTAATAAAATCACCGCCTGCGAACTGTTCCTCTAGTGTATGCAGTGAACAATGCTCTAGATGTGTTTATTATACTCCTGCATTTACTTCACTGTTGGCACTACACATGATGGACGGCACCCTTCCATCGGATATATGAAGATGCTATCTGACAACGATTCCAAGCCTTTAGCTTCTTACTGGCGTTGATAAATATCAGTGGGGAGAGTTGAAAATGTGTTCCCCGACAAGGACCCGAACCCGGGATCTCCTGTTTACATGGCAGACACTCTATCCCACTGAGCCACCAAGGGCACAGAGGACAGTGTGACTGCAGGGACTTATCTCTGGCACGCTTCCCGTGGAGACCCACATTTCCAACTTGCTGTCGACACACATTTGTAGTGCCCCTGCCCACTATACTCATTACTTGCGGCAGTCAATCTACCGATTCCCGTAAGAGTTCGGACAATGTGAGTGCATCCACTCTGAAGAAGATCATTGGGTGGTAAGCCTTACCTACATGAATATGGTACCTGTTCTTTTGGACATGTCTGAAAGAACAGATACCATCTTCATATAGATAAGGCTTACTGGCCAATGATCTTCTTCAGAGTGGATGCACTCACATTGCCCAAACTCTTACTGGAATAGGTCTGTTGTCACTGCCTCTCTACGGACAACCCATCACTTCACACTTACTTTTACACTTGCGGATCCAACTCTACTGGTCAATTAGACATTGACCAGATAACATAGTTACAAAACCTTGTCAGATAAATCATCTTCAGGACTAGACATCTGAATTCGACTACAGCGTTCGCATTCATCATATGACATTGATGAAATTCAGTAGGTGGGTTTGTGGAGTGCCGGTGGCATACTGATTTTTTTCTTTTCTTTACTGAGTTTCGATTCCCCCCGAAGGGGGCGGGCTGGCAGCATCTTAGTACGCCGCTCTTCAGCCTACAGAATTTGTTTTAAAAAGATGAAAATAATAAATAATAAAAGCTGGCGACAAAATCGGTGACTGAGATGGTAGAATGGCGGAAAATTGTGTATTAAAAAAAATGTTCAAATGTATGTGAAATCTTATGGAACTTAACTGCTAAGGTCATCAGTCCCGAAGCTTACACACTACTTAACCTAAATCATCCTAAGGACAAACACTCACACCCATGCCCGAGGGAGGACTCAAACCTCCGCCAGCACCACTACACAGTCCATGACTGCAGAGCCCTAGACCACTCGGCTAATCCCACACGTCAAAATTGTGGAATTTCAAACATGAAACAAAGGGTTGATGATGCTAAGAAAATACAGAGGAAGCAGAGAAATAATAGACAATTAAAAAACATGGCGACAGTCTGGTTTCTGTTCGCAACACTTTGGAAAGATGCACAACAGTGAACACTCACTTGAACACTGCACTATAAAGTTGGCACAAATATGACATACCACAGCTGAGGGCAGATGGGGGGAACCTGGACAGACGATGGGAAAGAAATGGGGGAAGGAGAGGAAAAAACGAAGTGGGGGCGGGAGGGGGGAAGAAGCCGATGGAGGACGAGGACCTGTAAGAGAGGGGGGGCTGGGCAGATCCGACAGGGAGTGGGGAAAGGGAGAGGAGGGGAATGGAAAAGTACTCAGGGGGTGGAGGGAGAAGTGAGGCAGAGAGAGGTTAGACAGGGAGAAAACAGAATGGAAGGGGGGAAGAGGGAGCTCAGGGAAAGGACAGAGGAAAGGAGGGGGAGATGAGCATGAGAGTTGATAGGAGGGATAAATGGAGGGAGAGAGGGCATCATCCAGGAGGGGGAGTTGACAGAAGCCACCTTTGCAAAGGAGATGGAGGGTTTAGAGATGGAGGGTAGGGGGGACACAACAGTGAAGTCACGGGAGAGGGTGGGGGTTGGAGAGGAGAGGAGCAACCAGGGGGTGAGGAGGATCAAGGTGGCGGGAGGTGTAGAGTATGCGGATATGTTCCAGGAATAGGAGCAGATGGTGGTTGTAGAGGATCCATGTGGGGGACAGGAGGCGTATACAGAAGGCAGACTTTATTTTCATCGACTCCAAGCATTGTTAACGCTACACACTTCACACAGAGTGCATACACTGATTCGAAAACTGAACTTGACTCTGTGGTACTGTGTCACGACGAGTGGTAGCCTAAAATTAGCTGCTCCCGTTTCTGTTATGTGATTCATTACAGGTACGGGCTAAGGAACAGTGGCCTGTCGCCGCTGACGTCACAGCAGCCTGGAGCAGGCTGTAGCTCCTGCCTCGGCCGCCAGGTGGCCACCTGGCCACTTGTGGCCTATACGGCCGACGCGCGACAGAACGGCGGGCGTGGGCGCGAGCGGCCGCAGCCCGCTATCTGCCGTGTCATAAAACCCGGCGACAAAGCGCGCGGCGCGCGGCGCATCTGTCAGCCAGCCCGCGCACAATGCCCTGCACGGCGTGGACACGCGTCACGCCGTATCGCTCGCTCCTGTATCAGCCCCCACGTCCACACGTGTAGCGGCGCTTCTGTGTTATCTCAGCTCTCTTTTCCGTGATACGACCACGTCACTTCTCCGAGCCAGTCTACAATTAAAAGCGCGTGCACTGCGAACCACGAAAAACCAAGTTGCAGTGAGAAGAGAAAAAAATGTGAGAGTAGGCGCATCTCTGTCGTTATGTATGTCGTCGTATGTCTCATTTACATCCATCCATTGCGTATCTCGTCTTTCTGCACCTACTACCTTACATCTCTATTCAGGAAGACATGTTGCGCTGTGTAGAGGATGGTACATTACTTCCGTCACTACTATCATTTCGAAAATGACAGAGGGAAGAATTACTGTCGATAAAGCTCAGCATGGCATCCAGTTTCTCTGAGGAAGTAATATATTGCCTGGCTCTTCATGGAACGTCTGCTCCGGAAATATTAACACTAATCATCTTTCGTCGTCTGCCAGTGGCCTGCTGTAATGCTTACTTCATACAGACTCAAAATACTGGAACAATATTCTAGAAATCGTCACATTAGCGCATTGTATGTCATTTCCTTTACGAATATATTGCACTATTCCAAAACCCTTCCAACAAATCTTGTTGTTGTTGTTGTTGTGGTCTTCAGTCCAGGGACTGGTTTCATGCAGCCCTTAATGCTACTCTATCCTGTGCAAGCTTCTTCAAAAATGTTCAAGTGTGTGTGAAATCTTATGTGACTTAACTGCGAAGGTCATCTGTTCCTAAGCTCACACACTACTTAACCTAAATTATCCTAAGGACAAACACACACACCCATTCCCGAGGGAGGACTCGAACCTCCGCCGGGACCACCCACACGTGCAAGATTTTCATCTCTCCATACCTACTGCAACCACATCCTTCTGAATCTGCTTAGTGCATTCATCTCTTGGTCTCTGTCTACGATTTTTACTCTCCATGCTGCCCACCAGTACTAAATTGGTGATCCCTTGATGCCTCAGAAAGTGTCCTACCAACTGATCTCTTCTTCTAGTCAAGTTGTGCCACAAATTTCTCTTTTCCCCAATTCTATTCAATACCTCCTCATTAGTTATTTGATTTACCCATATAATGTTCAGCATTCTTCTATAGCACCACATTTTGAAAGCTTCTGTACTCTTATTTTCTAAACTATTTATCGTCGACGTTTCACTTCCATACATGGCTACACTCTATACAAATACTTTCAGAAACGACTTCCTGACACTTAAATCTATACTCTATGTTAACAAATTTCTCTTCTTCAGAAAAGCTTTCTTTGCCATTACCAGTCTACATTTTATATCCTCTCTACTACGACCACCATCAGTTATTTTGCTCCCTAAATAGCAAAACTCCTTTACTACTTTAAGTGTCTCATTTCCTAATCTAATTCCCTCAGCACCAGCCGATTTAATTCGACTACATTCCATCATCCTCGTTCTGCTTTTGTTGATGTTCATCTTATATACTCCTCTCAAGACACTATCCATTCCGTTCAACTGTTCTTCCAAGTCCTTTGCTGTCTCTGACAGAATTACAATGTCATCGACGAACCTCAAAGTTTTTATTTCTTCTCCATGGATTCTAATTCCTACTCCGAATTTTTATTTTATTTCCTTTACTGCTTGCTCAATATACAGATTGAATAACATCGGGGAGACGCTACAACCCTGTCTCACTCCCTTCCCAACCATTGCTTCCTTTTCAAGCCCCTCGACTCTTATAACTGCCATCTGGTTTCTGTATAAATTGTAAATAGACTTTCGCTCCCTGTATCTTACCCCTGCTACCTTCAGAATTTGAAAGAGAGTATTCCAGTCAGCATTGTCAAAACCTTTCTCTAAGTCTTCAAATGCTAGAAACGTAGGTTTGCCTTTCCTTAACCTACCTTCTAAGATAAGTCGTAGGGTCAGTATTGCCTCACGTGCTCCAACATTTCTACGGAATCCAAACCGATCTTTCCTGAGCTCGGCTTCTACCAGTTTTTTCCATTCGTCTGTTAAGACCAAGAAGTCTTACAGTACTGAAACAATATTTCAGAATTCGTCAGATTAGCCCATCATATACCTTTACCTTTACAGATTCATTGTGCTGTTCCAAAACTCTTCCAACAATTCCCAGAATACTGGAGCAATATTCTATAATTCGTCGTATTAGCACATTACATGTCATTTCCTTTATGGATATATTGCGCTTTTCCAGAACCCTTCTAACAAGTCTTCCATTCGCCTTCCATAATACTGATTTCACGTCATCATCGTATTTCATATCGCTTCTTAGTCCTTCTCCTTTGTCGTTTATGCTTAGCTCCGCTTTTCTACGGAATCAGCACGGTTGTGCGAAGGACGTTCAATAAGTAAAGCAACTTGTTTCTCTCGGCCGTTTCCCCATGAAAAAATGGGGAATTTATTGTGGGACATCGTGGAACATTCCTGCTTCAGCCCCTAGGGTTTCATGGAGTTCCGATAGGTGGCGTCTGCAAAGGAGGTGCGTCCCAACACAGAGCTGTCATTGACTTTCTTTTCGCGGAAAATCAGAGCAGCACAGATATTCATAGGCGCTTGTAGAATGTCTACGGAGACGCAGTGAACAAAAGCCGATGAGTCGTTTGGCAAGGCGTGTGTCACATCGCAACAAGGTCGCACAGAACTCTCCGATCTCCCACGTGCCGACCGGCCCCACACTGCACATTCGAGGACATCGACGGATCGCAATCAGACACCTCACTGCACAAGTGGACATCTCCGTTGGTAGTACTGGAACACTCGTCCACAGTTGCGGTACTCGAAGGTGTGTGCTGGCTAGATTGCACGCCACGTTACGAGGCTGACCGTGACAACCTACTGTCGAACATCGTCACAGACAATGAAACATGGATTCATCACTTCGAACCGGATACCAAGCGGAGAAAGTTCAAAGCCGCAGCCTCGGTCGGTAAATTAATGACGACGCTCTTTTGGGACTCTGAAGGGATTATCTACATCTACATCCATACTCCGCAAGCCACCTGACCGTGTGTGGCGGAGAGTACTTTGAGTACCTCTATCGGTTCTCCCTTCTGTTCCAGTCTCGTATTGTTCGTAGAAAGAAAGATTGTCGGTATGCTTCTGTGTTCTCTAATCTCTCTGACTTTATCCTCATGGTCTCTTCGCGAGATATACGTAGGAGGGAGCAATATACTGCTTCACTCCTTGGCGAAGATATGTTCTCCAAACTTCAACAAAACCCCGTACCGAGCTACTGAGCGTCTGTCTTGCAGAGTCTTCCGCTGGAGTTTATCTATCATCTCCGTAACGCTTTCGCGATTACTAAATGATCCTGTAACGAAGCGCGCTGCTCTCAATTGGATCTTCTCTGTCTCTTCTATCAACCCTATCTGGTACGGATCCCACACTGCTTAGCAGTATTCAAGCAGTGGGCGAACAAGTGTACTGTAATCTACTTCCTTTGTTTTCGGATTGCATTTCCTTAGGATTCTTCCAAAGAATCTCAGTCTGGCATCTGCTTTACCGACGATCAACTTTATATGATCATTCCATTTTAAATCACTCCTAATGCGTACTCCCAGATAATTTATGGAATTAACTGCTTCCAGTTGCTGACCTGCTGTATTGTAGCTAAATGATAAGGGATCTTTCTTTCTATGTATTCGCAGCACATTACACTTGTCTACATTGAGATTCAATTGCCATTGCCTGCACCATGCGTCAATTCGCTGCAGATCCTCCCACATTTCAGTACAATTTTCCATTGTTACAACCTCTCGATACACCACAGCATCATCTGCAAAAAGCCTCAGTGAACTTCCGATGTCATCCACAAGGTCATTTATGTATATTGTGAATAGCAACGGTCCTATGACACTCCCCTGCGGCACACCTGAAATCACTCTTACTTCGGAAGACTTCTCTCCATTGAGAATGACACGCTGCGTTCTGTTATCTAGGAACTCTTCAATCCAATCACACAATTGGTCTGATAGTCCATAAGCTCTTACTTTGTTCATTAAACGGCTGTGGGGAACTGTATCAAATGCCTTGCGGAAGTCAAGAAACACGGCATTATTCCGTTTGACGTCCTCCTTCATCGTGTAAGTCTGAAGTGTACTATGCTAACCTCACAAAAATGAAGAAACGACTTCAGCGTGTTAGTCAGAGCAAAAAATGCAAACGAATTTCTCCTTCTCCATGACTACGCAAGGCCTCGCACAAGACTGCGCATCGGAGAGGAGCTGACAAAACTTCAATCGACTTTTCTCCCTCATCCACCCTTCAGTCCGGATCTCACACGTTCCATTTGTTTGGCTCGGTGAAGGATGCAGACCGCGGAAAGCACTACGTCGGTGATGAGGAGCACACCGGAACGCCAAGGCGTTGCTTGCGCTCGCAGCAAGCTGGCATAAGGCCATCGTATTGAATGGAGATCATGTTCAAAAATATAGTTTTGCATCCAGAAGAACAAAGAATAATATGGGATATTGGAATCCTGAATAAAACCGACCTGCTTTTACATAAAAAATGTGTTGCAATACTTATTGAACGCCCGTCGTATACCGATTTTAGCATGGGCAGTGGCACGTGGCACCTGGAGTCCCTTTCCCTACACCCATGAAGGCATCTGTGTTCCACATCTGTCTGGATCTAGTGTAGATCCCGTATCATTGTGCCAGTTGGTTTCCAAGTACTTGAGTAGCGTGTACCTGGGGAGGGGTGTGTTTGCCAGCCCGATATTTACCTAGTGGGGTGGAAGAGACCTCCTAGAAACGACTTCCAGGGTGCTCGGCTCAGCAGCCCTCGTCGTTAATCGTGATTCCATCCGGTCTGGACCACCTGACCGTGTCCCGGAAGCGCCTATCCGCTTCTTAGTATTAGCCCTAAATATTTACGAAATGTCATCTCCGTATGTTCATTACTGATTTTGTAGTAATCAGGTACAATCTGAGACTTTTTCCTTGTTACAGGCATTATTACCAAATCGCTATCACGGAATCCGGAAACCGAAACTCGATTTTTTTCATGGGGTTAGCGGGCGGGGGGGGGGGGGGGGGGCGGGGGGGGGGGGGAGGGATGTGGGTGTAAACATATTTGACGGATTTTTCGGCAGTTCAGTTCAGATATTTTACCGTATTTGGCTCCAGCACTGGGGGACGCTGAGGGTGGGAATTGCTTCATGCAAAATTTGCAGAAGTTCAGAGGGTATGTCAGTGCCCTCCCCTCCTTTCTTCCTCAACTACGGCACTTGACAGGATATCACGATTCCTTGAATCACCTTGGAGATAAGGAAGAGCTGATCCTGCTGTCACCGAAATATAACGTGCGCAGTTTCCTCAGCTATCATATGACGCCAGATGTTTAATATGATACCCCCCTTATCTTGTCAATTCCTGAAATTTGGATCTTTATCTTGGCCAGAACCCGCAATGCCCTACTACTGTTATTTTGTTGTTAAAAATCTCCCACCAAAAACTGGTAAATGTAAAATGCAACAGGGTCGCTTTCTGCAACTCTGTTCTCGGAACAATCAAGTCAAAACACTACTTCATACTGACGTCACACAAGAGCAACCAAGCAATGCGCTCTTTTAACTGCTCGCACGGTCTCCTCTAGCCGTGAGAAAAGAATTAAGATAAAAAGATAACTTTGTTCCCTGGTGACAGCCTAACGACCACCTGCAGCTCCAGTTTTTTAGAGTCCTGTTTCTGTGTGCTACAGGTGACTAAGAGATGTCAATCTCCCAAAATGCTTGTTTGATGAAGGCGAGAGTGCCGCTCCCAGCTTCGCCGTATTCCTTGCTGCAGAACTAAAGTTTTCAGGCGCCTTTCTCTGAGAGGGAGCACGCCGTAACAAGCACCTTTCCGCAGCCGGACCTAGCCTTTTTATTGTGTCTGCCGCCTTGTCTCCTACTGTTCCGGAGTCACTGGCTCTGCCTTGCTGGTGTCTACGTCTACAGACGTTAAAGTAACCTCTGGCGTGCCACAGGTTAGTGTTATGGGACCATTGATTTTCAAAATATATATAAATGACCTAGTAGATAGTGTGCAGGGAGTGGCAACTGACCCTTAACATAGACAAATGTAATGTATTGCGAATACATAGAAAGAAGGATCCTTCATTGTATGATTGTATGATAGCGGAACAAACATTGGTAGCAGTTACTTCTGTAAAATATCTGGGAGTATGCGTACGGAACGATTTGAAGTGGAATGATCATATAAAATTAATTGCTGGTAAGGCTGGTGCCATGTTAAGATTCATTGGGAGAGTCCTTAGAAAATGTAGTCCATCAACAAAGGATGTGGCTTGCAAAACACTCGTTCAACCTATAGTTGAGCATTGCTCATCAGTCTGGGATCCGTACCAGGTCGGGTTGACAGAGAAGATACAGAAGATCCAAAGAAGAGCGGCGCGTTTCGTCATTTGGTAAGCGTGATAGCGTTAGGGACATGTTTAGCAAAGTGGCAGGCTCTGCAAGAGAGGCGCTCTGCATCGCGGTGTAGCTTGCTGTCCAGCTTTCGAGAGGGTGCGTTTCTGGATGAGGTGTCGAATATATTGCTTCCCCCTACTTATACCTCCCGAGGAGATCACGAATGTAAAATTAGAGAGATTCGAACGGCAACGGAGGCTTTCCGGCAGTCGTTCTTCCCGCGAACCATATGCAACTGGAACAGGAAAGGGAGGTAATGACAGTGGCACGTAAAGTGCCCACCGCCACACACCGTTGGGTGGCTTGCGGAGTATAAATATAGATGTAGATGTCCCTGGGCCTGCGTCCAGTCCTCTGCTCCCATACGGACAATGCATACGGCCCAGCTTATAACGCTACCGCCCTGGAAGGACGTATGTTAGCTCTATAAAGCCTGTACTGCAATAAGTTCACGGGCTTCACCTTATAAACAAGGATTTTAGTACATTAGTTGACCGCGTGTACCTAATAGAAGCAAGATCGGACTTATATTCAGTCAATAACTACAGTGAATCATCAAGCAGATGTAAAGTATAATTGCTCGTTCGCATGGACAAGAAGTACACACAGTAGATGCTAACAACGATTAATAATTCGGTCGCCAGCCTACTTAGGCAATGAGTGAGTTTTTCCTTGTACAAGTGGGTGCATGTACAAGCATAACTACACGTAGTAAAGTTGCGTTATATGGCAAAGTTTGGAACCAGAAAGATCCACTGAACTAAAGTTTTCTCTTTTTGTACTAATTTGGACGAGCTAAATTTACACAACACCACACAGCAATGATAACTACAAACTGCATTTTGTATCTTGATCAGATTGAAATCGGGCATAGATTGCCCTAGCATCGACAATCTTGAAAGTACACACACAATATCACTATTAATGATAGGAAAACACTGATACACTTGGGATTAATATAGAGTTTAGCTTTACTGGTCAAATCTGATCAACACATTTCAAGGTTTGAAGGAATGGACAAGAGAAGGGGGGGGGGGGGGGGCCTGAAACTGTTATGGTCGTTATACTGAAACTATTAAGTACTGAAGGCAAATTAACACTCAAAATTATCAATTTATGGATAACTACTCTTTTGTCTTACTTCTGAATAATTTAACTGTCATTATTCCTGTCTCAAGTTAATTAAATAACATCGCTAACTCAATTCAAAAAACTCTCTTCCAATTTAGTCATGCCTTTGTTCTTTACCAACATTTGGAATAACACACTGAACTTTAGACTTCTTTATTGCATCGATTAATCTACTGATAATTTTCGTTAACACTAATATTAAACTTTCAGTTCAGGATACTCGGATTGCACAATACGAGGTAAGGATCCTGTCTAGGTCAGTGATCAGGATCAGTAATGGCTAAGGCAATTCTGGTAAAAGTCACGTTATTATTGAACAGTTAGAAACAGTTTCGACACTGGCCCACACAGATACACTTCTAAAGATGAAATAAATGTTTGACCTGTGCAAGTCGGTGCGGCGGTTGGCGGGCAGCGAGATAGCGGGCAGCACGGCACACATGCAAGCACGGCTAAGGCTCACACAACATCGGCACTTTCCATCTTCTTAGCGTCGTAATCTTTCCAATTTTGTGCCTCAGAATATAGCCATGCCAAGTAGTCGTCGGAATCGGTTCATCCGAGGCTCAATGGAATCCACTTTTCCTGAGTAGCCTCCTCGGTACAGTACGTGTACTTCCGACTGTTGCTCGCCTCCGACTGTAATACTGTGCCCGTTGTGCCGAACCGCGCCAGTGAGCGTTTTCCCGCCTCGCCTGCCTCCACCTTTTCCCGCTCCCCTACAGGTAGGGTATTCACCACAGGTTTTCTACTACACATATCCTAATGCATTACCTACGTATGGACCAAGTGTATAAATTACAATTTTCACATCTTACAATAGTTTTAACATTAAATACACTTTCCTTTGATTACCACATTATTTGAAATCTAACATAAATAATAATATTAATATCAAAAGTTGCTCACAGTCTCTTTAACCTAACAATACGAACCAAAAAAGAAAAATTCAAAACGTTGTTTACATTAATTTATCTAAATTCATAAAGAAAAAAATTATTATATGTACAGTTGTCGTTACAAGCTGCCTTCACCTATGTCGGCCACTGGCTAATACTCAGAACAGCTTGTCCCTTGTCTGTGGTGTTCTGTTTCGCTTGAGTTCCACTTTGAACCACCTATCCCAAACTGCAGCAAAAAATTACTGTTATCGTTTTACACAACATGAAAAAAGTGTTTTTGGACGAGCTGTATCAGTTTAATTATGTTACATTCAATCAACATTTCTAGATGAATGAAAAGTGAGTTGCTGAAACGACTTGACGCTTTTCAAAGTATGTAATATTCGCAAGTAACGTCACAAAATTGAAAGAAAATATCAGATTGACGCATTCTCTTATTACCGTCGCAATAATTTGGTAATATGCATTTTGAAATGCAAACACACCTGTAATACGACACTTAAGAAATGTTGTGGGAATGTACAGATATTTCAGAGGGTGTTTGGTCATTTGTGAACGACAGGATACTTCAGGTGCATGAGAATTTGAAAACTGTGTTTCTGGCGTACATCAGTGGCGATTATTATTACTTATTATCTAGCTTTCACTTCAGGTCTTCACTAAATGCTGTAAGACCATAAGAAAGAGTACGGAAAGTCATGACAAAAAGAATGAAGTGTGAATAAAGGAAATTTAAAATAGGTACAACCATATTTTTTCCACTGAACGTTTACAATACAAGGTGTAGGTACATAAAGTCCGGGAATACTTTCAATTATTTATTGCACAAGAACCAAACATTGTACAGTTCTCACACATATGTCATTGTAAAGAAAAACCCTGAAAGTTTTTTTTTCATATATACCGCCACAGCGTGGTTTGGTAATTTGCCGATAATCAGCGCTAGTCGCAAACATGGCGAGTGCAGGTGCCGTGCTACAGAAGGGGCAGCTGTTTCATGAAATGGCCTCCGCGATCACCAGATCTCACTCCGTGTGACTTTTTTCTGTGGGGACACATTAAAGATCTGGTGTATGTCCCGGCTGTACCATGTGATGTAGCAGAGCTCCGGGAGAGAATACGTGAAGCGACTGCCACAGTCAACGATGCCATGCTGGGACGGGTATGGCAAGAATTCGATTACCGTACTGACGTCTGCGGGGTCACTCATGGTCCGCATATCGAATAAAACCTTTCACAGTTTCTCTTCAGAATGGAATATGTGTGACATCTGCATCTGTACAATGTTTAGTTGTTGTGCAATAAATACTTGAAGGTGTTCCCGGACTTTATGTATACCTTGTATTTATTTATAGCGGGAAGCAAATTTCTTGTCACAAACGCCCATGAGGACTTTTTGCTATACGTTCACCACTCGGCGTGTCGCTCAGGTTGTTTTTCACCGCATTGTTGCAGTTCCATGTCCAGGTATCATAATGGGCACACATCGCACCAATAGTGTCTATACTCACTCCATCCACTTCAGGCGAATTTCCAGTATTTATCGGCTTGATTAAAAAAAATGGCATTTACCTCCATGAAGTCTACCACCTGACATACCCACGCTCCTTTCTAACCGTGCAAGTTACTAATATTCATTCATTCATTCAGTCATCGTGCTCCGTGGATTCCATCAAGAATGAGAACCTTCAGTGATGTTGAACGAGGACAGATATACGTTAAAAAAATGAGCAGCTCATACATACCTGTTACGAACACTGCATTAACAATAAATCATCATCATACTGCTTAATGCTTCCATGATTATGTCAACTAAATTTAATCGAGTAAATTAGGAAGCTACTGCCTTCTCAGTTGTTGAATCCACCAGAGTAAGAGTGCCGAGGAATAGGAGAGCGCTTAGGCATAAAGCAGAAATGATTAGAAGTGAGCCGTGGCGCTCGTTACTGGCGCGCCAGTCTCTTGGATGTCCATTATCGATCCTTCGATGTTTCTTATCTTTGCCTGCCTTGTTGTTTTCCGTATTCACGGGGTGAGGGGCAGTTGACGTTTGCTCGGGCTACCTGCTGAGACGCCGCGAGGTACGAGGTGGGAAGCAACCACGTATATGTGGAGTTGGTTGTACGCGGTCTGCCGGTTCAGCATGGAGGATGTGTGTTGGCTGCCTGCCTGTCTGCTCTCCTCATTTTGCTCGCCGTGCCTTGCGACCGCCTAGCTTGGGTTGCTGCCTGGTGTATCCTACACGAGCCATACCGGACGTCCAGCAGAAGTTAAGCAGCCTTGTGTTTCTTTTAAAGAAAAGAAGAAAATGTATAAGACTTTTTGCAACCAATTTTGGTGGCCACTTAAGTGGGGCCTTAACGTTTACACTGCCTTTGGGGAGAGCTAATTTTTTTTTTAATTTAAATAGTTGGGGTTCCCCGTCCTTTATAAACGTTTAGGGGTTTTATATGAATTTTCTCTTTGGGGTTCCTTCCTTGTGTTTGGTTAAAAGTTTACTTGTATAGCGGGAAGTGACTCCTGGTTAAAACTCGGAGAAGGTGTTTGATGTTACTGCCGCCTCCAGCATTCGTCTTTTCAATTAAGTGTTGTCGTCCCTTCGAGCGACCTGGTGTCACTCTTCGTTAATTAATACTGGTTTATGTGTACTTAATTTTGAATTGGCCATTTGAATTAATATTTTTGAGCGCAGTATAGCACTAAGGCAACCTCATTGTATACCATCTTGTGCCCCGGTCTAGTACCTTAATTTTCAGTGGCACGAGTTAGCTCCACTACCGGTTTTACTGATGTGCTCCCTTCAAAATCTTGTCTTGTATAAGTTTGCCCTATGTGTGTCTGGGAACACAGAGATGAGCTTTAGTGTGACTTCAGTGGTAGTCACTTGATGGAAGCTTCATTTTGGCTTGGCTTCCACTGAAGAGTTTGAGTGGAGCGTAGTATTTGATTTGTCATTCATTTACTTACTGTAAGTTTGTTAATTTAATGGTGAGCAAGACATTTAAAGACTGTTGGTATTAACTCCCCTAGTTGCTGGGTGTTGCTAATTCGTTCCAAATGGCCTACTATTTATTCAATGGCAAAGGCTGTTGATTAGCTGGTTACTGTGAGTACAACTTCACGCTATTTATGTGTTGCCCATAATTGTTAATTGATTCAGTCACTAGCTGCGTATTTGAGCTGAACTGATACAAACCTTACATTGCCTCCTTAAAATTTGTTGCCAGCAGAAACCCTTAAGAGAACTAAGTTTTGTCACTGCTTATGTTAACCTTTACTGGGAGCAATATTTATGTAGTTAAATTTTGTCTTAAAATGTGTATTTCTCTGCTCTAATAAACGAGTGATAAAAGAAGAAAAGCAAAGGGGCCTGGTCCTTCCTATTGTATCCGGTTTGTAACCCGTATCAAGAAGCACACCTAATCTGAATAATACTGTCTTTACTTAACTTGGAACAGTCCTCAATCAGAGCCTAGTCGCCATACATAATCACAGTAAACAGAAGTGGCTATAAAGACTGCTGACGCTCCGGCCGACTCCGTTACTAGACTGGGCTGGCCTCTCGCTACGGTGTCTTCTAATGCCGGCTCGGTGGCGGCGTTACGTGCGCGTGCAGCTTCAGGTGTGAAACACGAGCCGGGCAGGGACTGGCGCGGCCGTCACGTGAACCTAGGGGTGTGTTCCGCCTGGCGTAATATCGAAACAGTACGAATCCCCGTCAGTTATACCACAGCTGCTGTTAATCTTCTGTTGGTGTGGATCGTTGCTTCAGCGGTGAAGTGGTATATCAGGGATTCGAAGGTATGGTTCCAACACCCTGAGAAGTAGCGCAGTATACCGATCCTGCCTTGGAGGCGGTGAAGTGGGAGACGTGTCTCACAGCTGGATAGTGGCAGATGGTGGCGCGAGACTGGACGCGCACGTAGTTTATGTATCAGCCGATAGAGGACAGTATTGGATAGGGGGACTGTGATATTAGTTTCGATTGTGCCCACTAGAGTGCACTAAAGTAATAGAATGTTTTTCATAAACTGTTCTAGTATTTTCATAAAGTGTTATGTCTTTTTGTGTATGTAAAATGTTATAAATGTGTTTTAGCAGTAGGAATGATGTGTGAGTGTGGTTTAAGGTTAATATGAAGATAATTGTTTAACGAGTTATGTAGTAGGATTTAATGTTGGAACATTTCGAAAAAGTATGGATATGGACAAAGGGGAGTTTTGTAGCATAGATTTGTAAAGTAAGTTTATGGTAAAGGGAAAGTTAATTCAGGTATAAATAACAATAGTAAATAACTTTATGCATAAGCAAAACTTCAGCATATTAGATAATTACGTCGGTAAAAAGTGCAGTCGTTAGGTTTACTATTTTGCGATTGGTTATTAATGAAAAGCGCGGATTGACGCGGGAGAATGTTGTTTTGCTATGTGCTGTTGAGTAAACTGACCAATGGTAAAGCAGTATTCTTCGCGCGCCTTTCGCTTCTGGTAGAGAAGACTTGGAGTATTCTAGAGAAGAGTCGGAGCCTAGCCATGAAACAGTTCGGACGTGTGTAGTAGTAGTTCCGACGAAAATGATAAGTTGCCGGATCTAGCAGTGTTTCATACATCAAAATTGTTGGAAAGTGACAGCATAATTATTCCGATGTGTGTGTAGAAATTTCGGAATTTATAAGTGAATTTTGTGAAGAGAAAAGACATGAATTCCACGTCGCGTATTGAACAGGTCGGTGGCTGAAAACTGTGACTGCATTTGGTACCGACAGACTTAATATTTGGCGAGCATTATCAATCAAAACAATCACTATTTTTTGTAGCTATTACGTTTTCGGGAACTGCTACACCATAAACTTGCGAACGTGAGTGAAAGGGATTGTGAGTGACTGTGTTAAGGCTAGCACGGGCTTGGCAGTGATACTTGTTCACCTAAGTTTCAGAATATATTAATTGAGGAATATATTAATTGAGAACAAAATTTCATTTGTGTGAAAACTTTCTCCCGAAACGTAGATTAGTGACTTCAATTGCAGCCTGGTTCACGTCGAAGTGCAGTAGGTTTCACTCGGCTTTCCTACTGATGATCTGCTGAGACAATGTTCACAGGTAGATGCAGGTTCGTCGCAAGGGGACGGAAAGAACCGCGCCGCCGCAACCTGGTCAGTCTTAATTCTGTCACCTGCGACTTGTCACTACTTTCCCCTCTGACAGCGTTTGTTGATGCGAAAAATCACTTGTTGTGCCGTGATACAGAGTACTCGTTAAACTGTGAGTCGCCCTATAATTGGATGGGTAAACCATCCCAAAAGGTAGCAGAATCCAGAAAGATTCTGATCACATGTGAAGCATGCTGGCGGCAAAACACAATCAATGCCTTCTTTGTGCGATACCAATGGAAATACTATCGATGACAGTGCTGCCAAAATAGAGTTAGTAAACACAGGCTTTCGAAATTCTTCCACCAAAGAAGACGAAGTAAATATTCCACAATTCGAGTCAAGAACAACTCAACATGAATAGCTTAGAAGTTGATATCCTCGGAATAATGAAGCAACTCAAATCACTCAATAAAACCAAGTGTTCCGGTCCAGACTGTATACCAATTAGGTTCCTTTCGGAGTATGCTGATACAATAGCGCCATACCTAACAATCATGTACAGCAGCAAGACCCGTACCCAAAGACTGGAAAGTTTGACAGGTCACATCAGTATTCAAGAAACGAAATAGGAGTAATCCACTAAATTACTGGGGGTGTCATTAACGTCGATATGCAGTAGGATTTTGGAACCTATATTGTGTTCGAGCATTATAAATTACCTCGAAGAGAACGGTCTATTGACACACTGTCAACACGGATGTAGAAAACATCGTTCTTGTGAAACACAACTAGCTCCTTACCCACACGAATTACTGCGGCCTATCAAATTAATTCTAGATTTCCAGAAGGCTTTTGACACCATACTTCACAAGCAGCTTGTAATCAAATTGCTTACTTATGGAATATCGTCTCTGTTATGCGACTAGATTCGTGTTTTCCTGTCAGAGAGGTCACAGTTCGTAGTAACTGACGGAAGTTATCGAGTTAACTAGAAGTGATTTCTTGCGCTCCCCAAGGTAGTGTTATAGGTCCTCTGCTGTTCCTTACCTGTATAAACGATTTAGGAGACAATTTGAGCAGCCGTCTTAGGTTGTTTGCAGATGATGGTTTCATTTATCGTCTAGTAAAGTCATCAGAAAGTCAAAACCTATTGAAAAACAGATATGATATACGGCACCACATTGGGCGACTTGCGGCCGATGATGACGATGAAATGACGATGACAACAAAACACCAAGTCCACGAGTGGAGAAAATTTCCAACCCGGACGGGAATCGAACCCGGGCCCAGTGCACGGGAGGCAAGCACGTTACCACGTTTTCTTTTTTTTTTTTTTTAATATCCGACCGGGACTCGAACCCGGATGTCCTGCTTACGTGGCAGACACTCTATCCAGCCTTTTTTTTTACGCTGACCACTTTTTTTTTGTTTTAATTTTTTTTTTTTTTTTTTTACATTCGGTGGAACAATAACAAACATAAACTGCTTCTAGCACTTTTTCTTTAAATATATAAGACGATGACTTTATAAAATAAAATTTTTCTGGGAAACGTAAATAAGTGGACTTTTTTTTACATAATAGTGAAAAAAATAAAATAAAATATCCTGCTTCTGTCAGTACAAAACAATAACGTTCTACGTTCCTCTTTTAGGCGCGTACCTCGCTAATCCCGTCATACCTCGCGTTGGTGTCGGGTACGTCTTCACGTGTGTTTGTGGATCCTCTCCACTGTCCTGGTCCTTTCTTGTTCTGATACTTATAGACAATAATTAAATTCTCCTACCCGGGACACCCCAACTGGGTGGGGGATCAAGCAAGGCACTCCCTAAAAAAATTGCGTAATATGTTCGATATCTCGGATGTCTCATAAGCTGTGAGTGATGTTCCTGTAGTAAGGACCAAAAGTCAAGCACATTCTTACTGCCGTCTCGGAAAAGATAACGCACATTCAAACCTCGAATCCAAGTCACTGCGTTTGTCTTCGTTCGGGGATAATATGTCCTATCTGGGAGAAGTAGTGTGCGTGGTTCTATTGTTTGCGGCCCCACCCGAAGGAGGAAGGCGATCATTTTTTTTGACCAAACACCATACGTCCGCCGAAGGACCGCATATCAGGCGATGCTCCTCAGTGTCTATAACATTGCACTGCGGACACAGTGGCTCGTCCGCCATATGAATTGTATGCAACCTGGAACGAGTCACGTATTTCCCATTTACCACCTGATACCACAGTGCGCGCGTTCCAGTATCAAGGTGTGGGTGGTGCACTGTACGCCATACCACTGACCACGTAACCGTTGGTTGGCGGCGCTCTACGGCATTATTCGGCCGTCGTCGAGTCAAGATGTGATATATATCACGTCCCGTTGCCGTCCTGGTAGTCGGTAGTTCCATATGTACATAACTGCGTTCCACAAAGAAGGTTCGCATATGGGCAAGCGATGGTGAGATGTGAGCCACCGCTACCGGAGCCGAACGAGAAGGTGGAGCGAGTTCGTCCATCAAGCTGCCCGTCAGACTTGTCTGGTGTCGTGTCCACATCTTTATCATCGTGGCTACATAAATAGCCACTGATCGGTCGCGTACGTGGACTAGTCCAAGACCTCCACGACTACGAGGAAGGGTGAGGGTTTCGTATCCTACCTTAAAAAGCAGACCTGTGCTCACAAAATATCCTAGTGCCGCCAGGATTCGGCGGGCCAACACCACCGGCATAGGAAGAACTTGTGCCAGGTGGGGGATGCGAGAGGCTAGGTAAGTGTTGGCAAAGGTGACCCGTTGTATCATATCCAGTGCCCTTAACCTGTGACTTCGGACACTCGCACGAATTGTTTGCAGAAGATGTCTGTAACTCAGTGCCACCGTGCGTCGAATGTCTGTAGTGAAGATAATTCCTAAGCATTTCATCTTGGTGATCGGCTGTAGTGGTGCTACACTTCCTGTCGGGAGTCCTCTCCCGATGTTCATCGCTCCCGACTTTGCCATGTTCAGGCGACTTCCCGTAGCCATACAATACAAATTAATCCAATGCAGGGCCGCTCTTGCCTCGTCGCCTGACCGTGCTAAAAACACTAGGTCATCTGCGTATGTTCGGCATATAAACTTGTTGTGCCTTATCGTCATTCCTTGGAGTCGATTCTGGAGCCCGCAAAGCAGCGGCTCGACAGCGATGGCATACAATATCGTTGACAGCGGGCACCCTTGTCTGACCGATCGTGAGATGGTGATGGGCCCTACCAAGCGTCCATTGATGAGCACTTTGGATGCGGCTCCGTGGAGTAGTCTCATGACGACGGTGACAAAACTTTCCGGAAACTTCATTTTCGTCATCACGTCCGTGAGATAAGCATGACTCGGCCTGTCAAATGCGCGATCGAAGTCTGTCGATACCAATACACCCCGGAGACGACATGTTGAAGCCAGTGCGATAACATCGCGGTAGTCGCTGAGTGCCGTTTGTATATTGCTAGCTCCTCCTAGCTGGGTTTGGTCGAGTGAAATCACTTGGCGTATCACGCGTTTAAAGCGTGCTGCAAGTATCCTGGCGTAGATCTTGTAGTCGCAATTAAGAAGGGTCAGTGGCCGGTAGGCCTGTATCCCTGTGCCGCCAGATGGTTTGTGGATGGGGATGATCATTCCTTCCACGAAGGAGGGTGGAAGAGTCACGTTGGGAGACATCAATTCGCAGTACATGGCAGTTCATCGTGGAATCATGAGATCTTTAAATGTACGATAGAACTCTAACGGAAACCCGTCGGGCCCCGGCGATTTGTGCGACGCTCCCTTATCAATCGCTTCCATTACGTCGTCAACTCCAGGTTGGCCGACTCGTCAAGACACGCGGAGAGCGTTCGTCGGACCTCATGAAAGGCTGCCTGATCGTGTTCCGCTTCTTCATAGAGATGACCGTAGTGTTCCACGAAAGCGTTGGCAATGTCTTTTTGCGTTGTCATGCGGCGACCATCTGGCAGTACGACCGTCTGTATTAAGGTTCTGCGACTACGTTGTTTTTCTCTGAGAACGTGATACATCGACGGGGATTCTCCACGGACTCGTTCAAAGGCCCTTGCACGGATTGCGACACCCTCCAGTCGGCGGCGCGTTATGGAAATTATTTGGGCCTGTGCTCGTTTTATACCGGCACGACGCTCCTGTAAAGGTGCTTGTACAGAAAGTTCGCGGAGCATCGTGAAATAAAATTCCGTCGTGTATCGCCTCCACATCATCTGATCCCTTCCGTATGCAATTAACGCTCGGAGGAATGCAGGCTTAACGCATTCCAGCCACCACTGCAACGTCGTCGGATATGTCGGGAGGCGTCGTTCACACACGTGCCAAGTGTCTTCAACTAAGCGTCTGCACTCAGGTTCCCTAAGGTGTGCTGTATTCAGTTTCCAAACACTGCGACTCCTTCACACTTGTTGACGACTCAAGGAGACAGTGCATATATATGCTATGTGATCTGAAAAGGCGACAGGCCACAATTCCGCATCGAGGATCGCAGGTTCGAGACGACGTGTTACGTAAATGCGATCGAGACGACTTGCAGAGTGAATCGTGACGTAGTTGTATCCACGTCTGTCGCCATGTATCTTCTCCCATGTATCAATGAGATTCATGTCCTGTATGAGTTGCCGCAGCTCCGGGCACGAAGTATAACGTGGGTGTTGATCTTTTGGTGCGAGCACGCAGTTGAAGTCGCCTCCAAATAAGACATGTTCATACCGACCTAAGAATAGTGTTGCAATCTCCTCTGCGTAGAATCGGGATCGGTCGCGCCGTCTGTCTGACCCCGACGGTGCGTAAATGTTAACGACCCGTACTCCCAGCACTGTGAGCGCCAGTCCTCGCGCTGATGGCAGGTACACCACGTCCTCGGCTACTATGCCGCTACGTAGAAGTATCGCCGTTCCGCTGCCGCCGTCGGTAGTAGATGTAATGTACGTATCGTACTCATAGAGGTCGGGGAAGCTCTCAAAACATACTTCCTGCAGCAGAACGATGTCGACGTCTGACGCATGCAACATGTCTCGTAATAATTGCAATTTGACAGGCGTTCTGATCGTATTAATATTAATAGAGGCTGTTCGATATGCCTGCCGCTGTTCCTCAGTGCGTAAAGCGCACATGAACGCTTATGTTAATTTTTGTGCTGCTGCCCGGTGATATGCTGTCTGTGCGTCAGTCTGCATCTTCTGCGCGGTTAACATCCGGTGGACGCAGCACTCGCCACGGCGGGTGCGTCGTCGGTGTGGGGGTCAGTATCGGATTCGTCGGCCCAGTTCCTGTGCTGGAGGTCCAGCTCCCGTCGTGTCTCTCCGGCCGGGCTGACCGAAGGCTGTGGCGTTGCTGCGGTGGGTGGAGGGGCTCCTTCCGTCGGCTTTCCGTCCGGTGTGTCTGTATTCAACCCCTGTGTAGCATGATTCGTGTCGTACTGCTGTGTGGGAGGTATAACCTCCCGTTGCGCATCCGGATGCACTGTATCGGCGTCACACCCAAGTCCGTCTGACGTGGACTGCAGTAAGCAGGTATCCGACGGCGCTAGCCGTCGTTTCTTGTGGCGCTTCAGCGATCGTTGTTTGCCCGTGTGCGCCTCCGTATCCAAGTGCGGAAGTGACTCCCGGTGCTCAGGGACGAAAGCAGCTGTCGGCACAACAGCAGGATCAATTTCCATTTCTCCTACCGATCCTTTCCGCTCGGTTAAGTGCGTCGTCGGCGCCGAGCGGCAGAGGTGTGCGTCGTTTCGTCACTGGAGGCGGTCTCTGCTGCAGTCGGTTGCCGTAAACTGTCAGGATTCTGTAGCTGGTCATTCTTCGGGATGGGATCCGTTCGAAATGCGTCCGCATACGTTAGTGGCAGCGGCGTTAACGTGGACGGAGGTACGGGTTCGCCGTTTGGAACTTGCACTATCCTCCGCTGCATACATTCGGAACGGACGTGGCCCTCTTTCCCGCAGCCTGAGCATGTTTTGGGCTGTCCATCGTATATGACTATAGCTCTGCATCCGCCGATGAACAAGTATGAGGGTACATGTTGTGTCAGTTCTATTCTGATTCGACGCACCCCATTGAGAACGGGGTAAGTCGTGAAGTTGGACCACTTTTCCTCAACGTGGCTGAGCACTCTTCCATATGGGCGTAAGGCGTCAACGACCAAGTCAGACGGAACCTCGAAGGGAAGTTCGAAAATACGTATGTTTCGTAAGCCCAGTCCTGCATGGTCAATAGTGACTTCTCCAACATGTCCATCAGAGTGACGAAATTTGAGTCCATGTTTAGTATCTCGGATGATTCTGTCACATACTGCATCGTTAATCAGCTTGACGTAAACAACACTGCTCACTATGGAGAGGTGGATTCAGGTAAGTTCGTTGTAGTCAAGTTTAACTTCGTCTCGCAGGAACCTTTCTATTTCGTAGGCTTTCAGTCTCGCGTATTCATTCGAAAAACTAATCTTGAGAGTCGACTTTCGATATGCATATGCCATTCTATATCGAGTCGTCTAAACGCACGAGTACGCCGAAGAGGTAAACAACTGCACGAGCGCGAACTTCTCCGGCAGGGACGTAAACAGACGTCCGTGACGTAGCACAGCCGAAGGCAGACTGACACTCAGCTAAACAGGCGGACTGTATGGTGGTAAAATTTGCAACTGACGCTATATAATGAAAAGTATGAGGTCATTCACATGAGCTCTAAAACGAATTCGTTGAACTTCGCAGCATAATAAAAAAACCAAATCAAAACGCTGTAAATTGAACCAAATACCTAGGAATTACAGTTACGAACAAATTAAATTCGAAAGAACACAAACGTTGTGGAGAAGGCGGAACACTTAGAAGATGCAACAGATCTACTAAACAGACTGCCTACACTACGCTTGTTCGTTCTCTTTCGGAGAACTGCTGTGATCCTTACTAGATAGGATTAAAGGAGTACATGGAGAAAGTTCAAAGAAGACAGTACGTCTTGTATTATCGAGAAAAAGTGGAGAGAGTGTCACTGACATGATGCAAAATTTGGCATGGACATCATTCAAACAAAGGCGTTTCTCTTTGCGCCGGGTCTTCTCACGAAATTTCAATCACCAACTTTCTCCTCCGAATTCGAACATATTTTGTTGACGCCGACGAGGAGAAACGATCATACATAAAGGGAAAACAAAGGTCGCACGGAGAGAGATATAAGTGTTCGTTTTTTCCGCGCGCTGTTCTAGAGTGGAATAACAGAGAATTATTATGAAGATGGTTCGATGAACCCTCTGCCGCGGAGTAGCCATGTACATGTAGATGTAGATAATGGCTCATTCACGTACGTAACTACAGGTCAGCAACTTCATTTATGAACGGACAACAACCAGTGACTGTTTACCGACCTTTTTATGTACTAGCATTCAGTGTTGGAAATTTTTGAGGGGGAATATATTTAGCATCAGACGATCTTTCCGGTATTGATACATTACATTATTACCGTTTCGTGCCACATGCTGTGTGCGTGTGAATCGTTATACCTGAATCTGTTCTGTCTTCACCAAAATCTGAGCTACTTTACAGTACCAGAAAATAAAAGTTTTTAGCCTTCATGTCCACTAGCAGTCAAAAATAATGGCTTCTGTCAAAAGTAGCAGCTGCTGAAAAGAAAGACTGCACAACTCCTTACTATTTTCCTTCACGTACAGTGGAATGTGTAGAGAGTACATTTACGACTGACAGTAAATATACGATGTTCGATCCGTGCCTTTACAAGCCACAACACACGTCAATTTACCAGGCTCCTACCACGTCAATGGCGTCCATCCGAAGTTTCAAATTATCCGCGCCCTCTGCAGGTCTCGTTATTTTTACATCATCTTTAGTGTACTCGAGCCGCCCGTGGACTGACGCGGCTGTTGCATGCTTTAATGCCAACCTCGGGATGCGTTCTGTCTCGTGTGGTACCGACAGTGTACGCTCCACATCAGCTATGCTAAGCCGCTGCTGTTTATCTTCTGGCGGTGTAGATCTCTGCTTCAGCGGTTAAGTGCCAGACCAGGGATTCAAAGATATGGAATCCCGAGCCCCTGTCAGTCCTAACCACTTCCTTTTCCTTTAGCAGAGTTTGTTAAAGCGAAAAATGCCTTGTTGCGCGTGGTCCAGAGTGCTTGTTAAACTGTGGGTCCCCCTTAACTGGCTGGGTTAGTCCGTTCAGAGGTAGCAGGACAACCAGAGGGTAAGGGCACGCCACCTCCAGTAAGACAACGCGTAGTAAATCCCCCTTGCATCCGAAAAAACCTTAGCGATAATAACACCTGTAATTTTTTTCAACTTATGTTGATATATACATGATTCTATTGCAGTTTTTCAAGGAAAATTGTTACCTTAATAGTAAATACTCAGTTCTGTTTACTGTACAGGTTGTTCCAAAAACATTGAACCGATTCCAGAAGCCAATATCTTCTACAAGACTGAGTAGGGGAAGTGTGGGAAATTTTAGCTCACCCTGGTGCCAGTTGTTAGTCGTCAGTTCATTCGTTTGCCGGTAGGGTGTGTCTGGTGTACCTAGACCACTGGCTCCTTCATACAGCTCTAAGCACTATAGGACATAACATCTGAGGTCATCAGTCCCCTAGAACTTTGAACTACTTAAACCTAACTAACCTAAGCACACCACAGACATTCATGTCCGAGGCAGGATTCGAACCTGCGACGGTAGCAGCAGCGCAGTTGCGGACTGAAGCGCCTAGAACCGCTCGGCCACATCGACCGGCTACTGGCTCCTTCGGATAAAGGAGTTTCGTCGAGGGGTTGGACTAAAATACCGCGAGAAATGTATGCTCGAACATAAAAGCAGATTAGTATTTGAACCATCTTCACCTACTGTAGATGTATTTATCTAAATAATCAGATACCAGTAGCACAAAAGACATTTTATTTCCTTAATCGGTTTCAGGCACTTATTGCCCTTCTTCAGAAGGTTCTGCGATAGTTATAATCCTCTGAACAAGGGCTTTAAGTGCCTGAAACCGATTAATGAAATAAAATGTCTTTCGTGCTACTGGTTGCTGATTATTTCGATGAATAAATACGGATGCTAACTAAGCCTGCAGGTTGTGTTGTTGTATTTGACAATGAAAGGCACTTGTGGTACCGCCTCAATACGTTGCAACTGTGTCTGTTGTGGTCAGAATAGTGTGTAATTGTGAGTGTGTTGTATCGCACCTGAGTGAATTCGATCGTCGGCAGATTGTTGGCGCTCATATGTTGAGTGTTTCCGTAACCAAGGTTTCAAGAGGGATTGTATCGAATATTTTTGCCGCACACAGGGAAATCGGAAACACATCATCCGCTAAGTTCAAAAATGGTTCAAATGTCTCTGAGCACTATGGGACTTAACATCTGAGGTCATCAGTCCCCTGGACTTGACCAACTTAAACCTAACTAACGTAAGGACATCACATACATCCATGCACGAGGCAGGATTCGAACCTGCGACCGCAGAAGCAGCGCGGTTCCAGACTGAAGCGCCTAGAACCGCTCGGTCACAGCGGCCGGCTCATCTGCTGAGTCCCGAAGCGGACTATGGTATACGTTGAGTGATCGTGACAGATGATCATTGAAGAGCATTGTGATGAACAGTAAAGTGACGAAAGCTGCAAAAGTCACTGCAGAACTGAATTCGTGGTCCCTGTCCTTATCAAAACAGCACGAAGAGAGCTGCACGAGCAGGGAATTGCATGGTATTGCACTTCCAGTCACTAGTGCTTCAAATGACCGTAAGAGGAAAACGTGGTGCCGAAGCCATAAAACTTGGACTGTTGAGGGATGGAAGAAAGTCATTTGGATGGATGAAAGTTGTTTCAGCTTCCAACTTCTGGCGGAGTTTACGTTCCAAAAGTGAAACATAGCGGGGGTTCGGTAAAATGTAAATGTCGTGTAACTGGGCCTCCCGTCGGGTAGGCCGTTCGCCGGGTGGAAGTCTTTCGATTTGACGCCACTTCGGCGTCTTGCGCGTCGATGGGGATGAAATGATGATGATTAGGACAACACAATACCCAGTCCCTGAGCGGAGAAAATCTCCGACATACCCGGGAATCGAACCCCGGGCCCTTAGGATTGACACTCTGTCGCGCTGACCACTCAGCTTCCGGGGGCGGACGGGTTTCGCTGAGGGTATCCAAATTGTGGTATTCCATGGATCCTATGTTTACTGTGCAAGGTCGCATTCCTTTTTTACTTTTAAGGATTATGTGATCACTTGAGATGATGGGGGTCAGTCGATGGTAGAATATTTGTTCCCCAATGATGATGCTGTGTTCCAAGACGTCTGGACCCCTTTTCACAAACGACGCGTCCCGGACTGGTTTTATGAGCACGAGGATGAACTGTCGCATCTCTCTTGAGTCTTCGTGGTCTACGAGAGAAGGGTTCTTGGTCGTTATCCAGATCGACAATGCTTACCTGAAGTTGCCGCTGTTTTGCAGAAAGAGTAGTGTAAGATTCCTTTGAAAATTATACAGTATCCGAATTTTTCCATTCTAGGACTACTGGAAGCTGTTTTGAATATTAAAGATTTTTCTGCAACGCATTGGGCATGGTGATATGATATGATATGTTTTCGTTGTTTCCATACTTTTTTCCACCCCCCCCCCCCCCCTCCTTTGCCCTCCCGCAACTGGGTGTTTTGGAGACGTGGTTTTACCAAACAGCAAGAATATACCGATAATTCCGGTTGAAACGGGATATACTATACCACCTAACTAGCACCTGCACGTAAGAACATTTCTTAAGAATTATTGTTTATTTATCGTATGACTTTTTAAGCGCAATACAAACATCGACGAATGTAGTTTAGAAATAGGCATCTAAATTTTCAATATAATCAATTGCGTCTTTCGTTGCTAGCAGGAAATCGAATGACCCACTATAGCGCCCGTTGGGACAGTCTGTAACTACGTGACGAACTGTTTACCTGGCTGTTCCCACAACCGCAGTTTGGAGATAGAGCCTTATCCCATTTATGAAGAGAGTCCATGCCTCTGCCATGATTTTTTGCATAGTCGGTTAAACATCGTCTATGTTCTGCGCGATTGGTCATAGACGGGGGAGTTCTTTCCTGTTCAGTGCAAGTTCCGGCAATGTGGAGAGCAAGCCTCCGTCCAGCCTAGTTTCCATAAGTCTGTTAAGTTGAACTAAGGCGTGTGCAGTTCCACGGCTGTTTCCGTGGACGGTTTTCTTGATCGAAGCCGGTTTCTTTCTACGACAACCGCATCTTTATTGATAGGGAGTGGCTGATTGCCTTGTATGCGTTTAAACTTACAGAGCAGACCTGAGTTTCTTCGAAGACCTGGGGGTAGAAAGTTGCTAAGTATGCATAATCATTCGGCGGTGGTTGATCTTAGTATAGCAGTGGAAATGAAGTCCCATGCTTCTTGACAGAGCGCAGGGGAACGATCTGGGAGACACGCACCGCCGTACTGGGCAAGGTCCTAATGGAGGTGGTTTGTCGTTGCCTTCCTCCGACCGTAATGGGGATGAATGATGATGATGACGACACAACAACACCCAGTCATCTCGGGGCAGGTGAAAATCCCTGACCCCACTGGGAATCGAAGCCGGGACCCCGTGCTCGGGAAGCGAGAACGCGACCGCGAGACCACGAGCTCCGGACGATCTTAGTACGCCAGAGATAACCCTCATTGCGTTGTTTATCTGTGCTTCATGAGTTTCTGTGTGTGAAGTACTGAGCCATACAAGAGCACCGTATTCCGCTGTAGACTACTCCAGCTGCTAAAGTGCGCGGAGTTTGCAGTAGCTGAACACCACGTTGTTCCGCACACCTTATGTGGGATGTTGTTCCTAGTTCGTATCTTCTCAGTGGTGTTTTGCAGTTGCTTCTTGCAGGACAGCGCCCAGTACAGTCTAATCCCTAGATATTTTTGTTGCTGAATGTGGTGAAGTAATCTGTCACCAAAATAGACCTGGAGGTGCTTGTTCACCGCTCTGTTGCACAATCCGTTGTACAGTCTATGTCCATACCGTCTGTTTAAACAATTTTCCATGTGGAGGACACTAATGTGTTGACACTGAAACTCAGACCTGCCAAAATACGACAAGCGCCATAGTTTTGTGCGTTATGGCACCGTTTCTAAGACGGTCATTGTTCGTTGTCACACAGTGGAGGGTTATTGTGTGCGTCAAGTTTGCAAGTCACCTACTGACGCAACAAGGCGTAACTGCCCGTGACCACAGCACTTGGCTGCTACTTCTGACGTGTTTCACGACAATATGGGCGTAAACAGCTGGTGAGACAAAGTACTCTGCGTCGCCGTGGACACGGGTCGCAGACAGCCTTGCGTTCCGACTACGGTGGTTCCCCGTCTGAATCTGGATCGAATCGATTAACTCCGTGTTCTTCACCGACGCGCCTCACAAGTCTCTTACTGGAGGCCTTACGACCAGCCTGACTCGCACCCCGTGTCGTGATATCGGACATCCCAGCACCTTTCATCTACATAGGACAATTCTTCCACGTCGCACTTCTACCCACACGAGGGTGATATACAGGGTGTTATGTTACAAACTTTCAGGAAACATTCCTCACACACAAAGAAAGAAAATATGTTATGTGGACATGCGTCCGGAAACGCATACTTTCCGTGTTACAGCTCATTTTATTACTTCTCTTCAAATCACATTAATCATGGAATGGAAACACACAGCAACAGAACGTACCAGCGTGACTTCAAACACTTTGTTACAGGAAATGTTCAAAAAGTCCTCCGTTAGCGAGGACACGTGCATCGACCCTCCATCGCATGGAATCCCTCATGCGCTGATGCAGCCCTGGAGAATGGCGCATTGTATCACAGCCGTACACAATACGAGCACGAAGAGTCTCTACATTTGGTACCGGGGTTGCGTAGACAAGAGCTTTCAAATGCCCCCATAAATGAAAGTCAAGAGGGTTGAGGTCAGGAGAACGTGGAGGCCACGGAATTGGTCCGCCTCTACCAATCCATCGGTCACCGAATCTGTTGTTGAGAAGCGTACGAACACTTCGACTGAAATGTGCAGGAGCTCCATCGTGCAGGAGCCACACGTTGTGTCGTACTTGTAAAGGCACATGTTCTAGCAGCACGGGTAGAGTATCCCGTATGAAATCGTGATAACGTGCCCCATTGAGCGTAGGTGGAAGAACATGGGGCCCAATCGAGACATCACCAACAATGCCTGCCCAAACGTTCACAGGAAATCTGTGTTGATGACGTGATTGCACAATTGCGTGCGGATTCTCGTCAGCCCACACATGTTGATTGTGAAAATTTACAATTTGGTCACGTAGGAATGAAGCCTCATCCGTAAAGAGAACATTTGCACTGAAATGAGGATTGACACATTGTCGGATGAACCATTCGCAGAAGTGTACCCGTGGAGGCCAATCAGCTGCTGATAGTGCCTGTACACGCTGTACATGGTACGGAAACAACTGGTTCTCCCGTAGCACTCTCCATACAGTGACGTGGTCAACGTTACCTTGTACAGCAGCAACTTCTCTGACGCTGCCATTAGGGTTATCGTCAACTGCACGAAGAATTGCCTCGTCCATTGCAGGTGTCCTCGTCGTTCTAGGTCTTCCCCAGTCACGAGTCATAGGCTGGAATCTTCCGTGATGCCTAAGACGCCGATCAATTGCTTCGAACGTCTTCCTGTCGGGACACCTTCGTTCTGGAAATCTGTCTCGATACAAACGTACCGCGCCACGGCTATTGCCCCGTGGTAATCCATACATCAAATGGGCATCTGCCAACTCCGCATTTGTAAACATTGCACTGACTGCAAAACTACGTTCGTGATGAACACTAACCTGTTGATGCTACGTACTGATGTGCTTGATGCTAGTACCGTATAGCAATGAATCGCATGTCAACACAAGCACCGAAGTCAACATTACCTTCCTTCAATTCGGCCAACTGACGGTGAATCGAGGACGTACGGTACATACTGACGAAACTAAAATGAGCTCTAACATGGAAACTAAGAGTTTCCGGACACATGTTCACATAACATCTTTTCTTTATTTGTGTGTGAGGAATGTTTCCTGAAAGTTTGGCCGTACCTTTTTGTAATACCCTGTATACAGCCATGCAACTGAACAGGACGCCGAATGTGATTGAAAGCAAGCACCCCACTACAAAGTGGCGTGCTGTGTGGCAGGCAGTGCATGCCACCACCCTTGATACTGACGTGCAATCTGCATGGTGTATAACTGTTAATGGGAAATAATTGTGCCAGTCCCGCCTACATCACATGCACCTCGCGGATTCACCCTTGTGTGCCACATGCCAAGTGACTGACACGGATGAACATCGTTTCGAATGCGGGTCGGAAAAGGACGTTTGGTATATGGTGAGTCAGATATTGGCTTTTCTCACACGCAAGACTCCCGACAGTATAACTACCCGATCACCACTTTTCCCAGATGCGATGTATTTCCCAAGAGCAAAAACGAACTCTGTGACGTGGATTAGCGGCCACGCTGTTCACTACCTATTCGGCAATGGCGACAAGACAGTACCCGATATTTGGTACAACATTAAGGAACGTCATTGTGCGATCGTCAAGAACCATAAATACAGACAAAATATTTCTAATTTTCTTTGGAGCGCATTCCATAACCCGCCTCTCAGCTGGATTAATCATGACATGAGAAGATAACCTTCGAACCTCTTTCGAGTTCCTTTTATTAATGAGACTGAACATACAAAGGAAACAATACAGCGATGAAATGAGAGTCATCGGAAAATCCGCAGCGGGCTATAGCATGGAGCATCCTTATATCGTAATGGGACGATCTTTAATATTCTGGTTATGTCGCCGAAGAGGAACTGCACCCCTTTATCCATTTGTGTTTAAAAAAAAATAAAAAATAAATAAATAAAATAAAAAATAAAAAAGTGGTCAAGGTGACCAGCTGCGAAACTGTTGGCTCCGGTTCGATTGTCACTCCTGCCAACTCTTTTTCATTTTACTTTATTCTTCATGTTATTAAAAAAAGAGGGGTAGCGTCTTAGATTGATAATCAAAACGTCCTCGGTCCCACGTTCGAAACACGCCACTGCTCAAATTTTCATTATAATCAGCACTGGTGGCCGAAGACTTCCGGCATAAAAAGTCGCCCTCATTCTGCCAACGGCCTCGTCAAAGAGGGCGGAGGAGCGGACAGAGGTTCGAGGCACAAAGATTTAATAGTTAACGAAACGATAACGTTCTACGAGTCGGGGCGTGGAACGTCGGAAGCTTGAATGAGGTAGGGAAGCTAGGAAATCTGAAAAGGGAAATGCAAAGCTTCAGTCTAGATATGGTAGGGGCCAGAGAAGCAAAATGGAAAGAAGACAAGGATTTCTAGTCAGATGAGTATAGGGTAATATCAACAGCAGGGGAAAATGGTGTAAAGGGAGTAGGGTTCGTTATGAATATGAGGTAGGGCAGGAAGTGTGTTACTGTGAACAGTTCAGTGACAGCGTTATTCTTATCAGAGTTTACAGCAAACCAACACCGACAACGATAGTTCAGTTATACGTGCCGACGTCGCAAGTTGAATATTAAGAGATATAGAAAGTATTTGAGGATATTGAAAGAGTAACACAATACTCAATAGGAGATAAAAATCTAATAGTCGTGGAGGACTGGAATGCAATTGTAAGAGGAGGAGTAGAAGAAAAGGTTACAGGAGAATATGGGCTTGGGAGAAAGAATGAGAGAGGAGAAAGGCTGAGTTCTGTAATTAATTTCAACTAGTAATAGCGAATACTCTGTTCAAGAATGACAAGAGGAGGTGTCCTTGGAAAAGGATGGGTGATATAGGGATATTTCAGTTAGATTACAACATGGTCAGACAGAGAATAAGATAGCAGATTCTGGATTGTAAGGTGTAACCAATAACAGATATAGAGTCAGATCGCAAGATAGTAGTGATGATGGATAGGCTCAAGTTTAAGAGATTAGTCAGGAAGAATGAATACACAAAGAAGTAGCATACAGAAGTACTAAGAAATGACGAGATACGCTTGAAGTTATCTAAGGCAGTAGATACAGCAATAAAATATAGTACAAATGCAAAACAGTCGAAGAGGAATGGACATCTCTAAAAAGGGCCATCACAGAGGCTGAGAAGGAAAACATAGGTACAAAAAGGTAACTGGAAAGATACTATGGGTAACTTCAGCTGATAGATGAAACAAGGAAAAATAAATATATTCAGCGAAATTTAGAAATACAGAAATACAAGTCGCTGAGGAGCGAAATAAATAGGAGGTGCAGGGAAGCTAAGATGAAATGGCTGCAGGAAAAATGTGAAGAAATCTAAAAATAAATGATAGTCGGAAGGACTGACTCAGCATGTAGGAAAGTAAAAACAAACTTCGGTGAATTTAAAAACACGGGTGGTAACATTAGGAGTGCAACTGGAATTCCATTGTTAAACGCAGAGGAGAGAGCGGATAGGTGGACAGAGTACATTTTGAGGCCTCTATGACGAGGAAGATTTGTCTGATGTGACAGAAGAAGAAACAGGAGTCGATTTAGAAGAGATACGGGATGCAGTATTACAATAAGAATTTAAATGGTTCAAATGGCTCTGAGCACTATGCGACTTAACTTCTGAGGTCATCAGTCGCCTAGAACTTAGAACTAATTAAACCTAACTAACCTAAGGACATCACACATATCCATTCCCGAGGCAGGATTCGAACCTGCGACCGTAGCGGTCGCTCGGCTCCAGACTGTAGCGCCTAGAACCGCACGGCCACTCCGGCCGGCTAATTAGAATTTAAGAGAGCTTTGGAGGACTTAAGAACATAAGACAGAAGGGATAGATAACATTCTATCAGTATTTCTAAAATCATTAGGAGAAGAGGCAAGAAAAAGACAGTTCACGTTAGTGGGTAGAATGTATGACTCTGCCACATACGATCTGACTTTCGGAAACATCTCGTCCACACAATTCCGAAGACAGCAAGAGCTAACAAGTGCGAGAAGTATCGCACAATCTGCTTAACAGCTCATGAATACAAGTTGCTGACAAGACTAATATACAAGAGAAGAGAAAAGAAAATTGAGGATGTGTTAGATGACGATCAGTTTGGCTTCAGGAAAGGTAAAGGCACCAGAAAGGCAATTGTGACGTTGCGATTGATAGTGCAAGTAAGACTAAAGAAAAATCAAGACACGTTCACAGGATTTGTCGACCTAGAAAAATCGTTTGACAATGTAAAATGGTGCAAGATGTTCGAAATTCTGAGAAAAATAGATATAAGCTATAGGGAGAGACGGACAATACACAATATGTACAAGAGTCAAGAGGGAATAATAAGAGTGGACGACCAAGAACGAAGCGCTCGCATTAAAAAGGTGTAATGCAGGGTTGCAGTCTTTCCCCCTACCGTTCAATCTGTACATCGAAGAAGCATTAATGGAAATAAAAGAAAGGCTAAAGAATGGAATTAAAATTCAAGGTGATAAGATATCAATGATACGATTCACTGATGACATTGCCATCCTGAGTGAAAGTGAAGAAGAATTACAGGATCTGCTGAATGGAATGCACAATCTAATGAGTACAGAATATGGATTGTGTGTAAATCGAAAAAAGACGAAAGTAATGAGAAGTAATTAGAACAGCGAGAATCTTAACATCAGGATTGGTGATCACGAAGTAGATGAAGTTAAGGAATTCTGCTACCTACGTAAAATAACCTACGACGGATGGAGGAAGTAGGACATCAAATGCAGACTAGCACTGGCAAGAAGGGTATTCCATGGCAAGAGAAGTCTACTAGTATCAAACATAGGCGTCAACTTGAAAAAGAAGTTTCTGAGAATGTACGTTTGAAGCACGGCATTGTATGGTACTGAAACATGGACTGTGGGAAAACTGGAATATAAGAGAATTGAAGCATCTGAGATGTGGTGCTACAGAAGAATGTTGAAAATTAGATGGACTGACGGGGTAAGGAATGAGGAAGTTCTGCGCAGAATCGGAGAGGAAAGGAATATGTGGAAAACACTGATAAGGAGAAGGGACTGGATGATAGGACATATGTTAAGACATAAGGGACTGACTTTGAAACCTTCCCGTCTTCTCTATATCTCTTTTGTTGTTGATAAACTTCCCTTTTACAATAACCTATGTAATCGTACCTTGGGATTTCTATCTCTTGCTTAATAATAACAAAATTAAATCTTCCCTTTGAAATTTATTCTTTTTCTCAATCTTCGCATACAAATTTAATTGCTGCTTTTTAAAAGTGATTTTCGGATTATTACGACGAAACATAGAATGTGTCGTCGTCGTGTGGCCGTCAGTCGTTACCTGCAATAACCCAAAACTGTTCCTTACCATTTTTACTGTTACTGGATCTCCATCTGACTGCTACATCGAACTGCGACATGAATATACTTACTCTGTTTTACTATACTCTATTAGCTGCTGGTGGGCTTTCATAATAAGTGGCTGTATTTATTACCAAAGCTGACGTTATTCTTTAATAGCAAAGCTGACGTTATTCTTTAATTAATTTAACTGAAGTTACGTAATTCATAGTTAATCTTTTTCTTGACAACAATAAAATTTTGCAAAGTTTTACGTTGATGATTTTTGGGATGGATTATAATTAGAAATGCAATATTGCTGGCAAAAGTTAATTATATTCTGAATGAAATGATTTTACAAACGTTCAAATGGGACTTACTTTTTACAATAATGTTACAACTAGCAATGCACAAACATACCTTCAGTAGTCTTGAGTTTCTCAAAAAAATTGATTCAATAATATTAGTTCCTCTTATGATAATAGTTAGCTGATGTCTCTGTACATCCGTTTATAATCTCTTGTAAATCATAGCTGGTGGCTGGCAGGCACACCGCTCCTCTCAACCTCTCGCTTCAGACCTGCTACCGACTCGCTTCACATCTCGCTTACTACTGACTTCCTACGAACGCTAAAGTGCGGTCTCTCCTGCCAACAATGCTTTCTGGTGCAGACAATCCCTGCTACCATTACAAAATGTATGAATGCGCGGTCTTTCCCGCTCTTTTCTTAAAATGTATTCGTACACGGTCTCTCCCGCCCTTTTTAAAATTATATCAATGTGCGGTCTCTCTTGTCAACATTCCCTGCTACCACAATTATTTCCAACATGACAAATATCAATTATTCCTACTTAATGCTATTAATAAAATATACTTTCATAAATTGTGATTTGACAATAGACAATAGAAATATACACGTCTTACAACTTTCATGGTACTAGAGGGAGAAGCACAGAGCAAAAACTGTAGAGGAAGACAGAGATTAGAATACATCCACCAAATAATTGAGGACGTAGGTTGCAAGTGCTACTCTGAGATGAAGGGGGGCCGCATCAAACCAGTCAGAAGACCGATGACTCAAAAAGAAAGAAAACGTGCCTAACACGGTTGCCGATAACAAGTGCCCCCCTCCGACAGCTGAAGAAGTGGCCACTAGTGGTGGGCAGCTCGTGAATGAGTCGTTCAAATGAACGCTTCACTCCAGTCAAGTGTGAACTAACCACTCAATTTCAATGAACTGGTACTTCAAACTCTTCACAGATAACACACTCCACACTTTTTTCTAGTTCACTCACTCTCTCCCCCTCCCCCACTACATCGGCGCTACGTCACTCATCCTCCCTTCTCTTCAGTCCTCCCTCTACTGCCTGTCGAAGAATCGCGCGGTGTTTGTGGGGAACGATTGGTTTACGAGGGGTTGCGACGGTGAGGGGCGAGGAGAATGCAGCGTCAGCTGTTTCCTGCAGTGCTGACATCATTACCCGTGACTATTTGTGCAGTTAAACTTCGCGTCTACGGGTAGCCTACCGTTGGCAGCGCTTGAAGACAAATGAATATTAAAGATACAAACGAAGAGGCTGGCTGTGTGAGCATGCACAGCCAACATGGAAATAAGAGGTTTGTTAATAACACTGAAAGAGAGATTTTACGTGAAATCGTACCAATGACTACAGGTGACAGTTTACGTTTTGAATCTGGAGGGTTATTATTCTCAACAAAAATAAAATCTACAGGAAAACTTCTGAATAATTACTTAACGTAGGTATATAGACTTTGTGACAGAGGTAAACATACTCGTTCTATTTTGGATTGAGTTTTAAAAGGAACATAAAATTAGACTGCATTTCGTTGGTAGCCCTAGTTTTCAGTCCAAGGGTACAACAAAAATGTCTAATTTGGCAGATAAAGACTTTTTTGGGCGCTTCATGAGAAAATGTCGAGCAAGATTAAATGTAATACCTTCTTTTTATGTGACAGGCTCCTCTGTTTATCTTTATTTTGTCCCCCTCGACCATGCTCTATTTAAGTTAACTCAGACGCTGTAAGAGCGTAAAACGTTGCGTGCACGTTACTGCGTAGTTCGGCCATATGTTGGTAAAATTATGAAGTATTACGAAGCTTTATTGTACGAGCGAGGCGAAGCGAGCGTAGCAGCGGCTGAGCGGCGAACTGGGCAACTTCGCCAGGCTTCCGTACTTCACGAATGAACTACTTCATTTGAACGCTTCACGGCAAAGAGTGAAACGAATGAAGTAGTTCGCGGGAATGAACGAGTTCGACCCATCTCTAGTGGCCACCCATCCACTCATAGGGCGAATGGGCGGAGCCAGACGACCATCCTCCACACTGGCTCTCCGCCTCAAGCGACGCGAATGCGCTGCCACTCGCAACTCACTCTGTTGTGAGGGTGGATCCATCACGTCGAGTACACTGAAGGTGCCTCGGCAGAATAAGCGACAAGTGAGATGTCCTATGTGAGGCGCCATGTCTCTGCCACCGCTATACCCCGAGCCAGCAGCCTGAAGATGGATGACTGTGGGCAAAAGCGTCTGCAGTTGTTCACGAACTGCCGCCGGCTCCTCCTTCGCCCGCACACGCCATGTACACATCCTATCCATGCTAGTACTACTAATTTAAGAATAACTACAAAAGCACACAGAGAAAGTTAAAGATTCAACCTGAACTTATCGTGTCCACAGTCAGCTGACCAATGACATCAATTTCTTCTTTCGCTATCGAAGTTTCAACCCTCTGTTTGGACCATATTCAGGATCTTCTGGAGTCTTCGGTCATCTAACTGATAAAATCAATTTCTTCTTACACTACTGACTTTTCGATTCCTCTACTGGGAACTTTTTCCTGGCACTTTATTGACGCCGGTCAGCTAAACAATGACACCAATTTAGCCTTACTCTGATAACATTTCGTCTCCTCTGCCGGGAACTTATTCAAGATCTTCCAGTGTTCTGGGTCAGTTAACCGATGACATCAGTTTCTTCTTGCACTATCGGCGTTTCGACTTTTCTGCTGATGTCAGCTAACCAACATCAGACATGCTGCAGAAGATCCCAACGGAGGCGTCGAAACGTCGATGGTGCATGAATAAATAGCTTGACACAGCCTAATAACTTACAATAATCGATCTTCAATGGCAGCTGCTATTGAATCCTAAAGATTTATGTGAAACTTAATAAACTGGTCTGTTGCATTATGTCACAGGTTGTTAGACTCGCAACGTTGAGCCGTCCATTGTTTCAACAGATGTTAGAATCGAGTTCCTTGTTTAGTTAAGCAACGATTTTGACTCACCTTCTATTAACTCTAATTTAAGCGAGGTTTGTGTGCTTAAAATACAATCCCCATCCTTCGTAATCTCGCCTCTCTCACCACCTGTGACAATCTCGCCCGCTTTGTTAATACAGAGCGTGACGTTATGCGTGTAGATGCGTGCTGCGTATCTCCGCAGCTGCTTAGCATATAAATGAGCTCGCGTTTCCTCTAAAAAAGTGCTGACAACATCCGCTGACAAGGAGGGCGACCTTTTCATAGACTCCCGAAAATTCTCTCTTCATAATTTTTCGTAATGTTGGGTCCACGGCATAGTAGATGTCATTATAAGACAAAATGAAAATAAACGCTCCAAAACTAGCTGCAATAAGATAATATACTCGTATTTAATATATTGCAGGACAGGGCTGTTTCGGCTTAGTTGCCATTATCAAGTGAGCCACGAAAATACAACTGGTGAGATAAACTATACGTAAATCGTGGCTGTTTTACGTTTACATTTGCTTTAGTACCTAAGTACCTGGGTGTTAAAATTACGAACAACTTCAGTCGGAAAGACCACATAGATCATATTGTGGGGAAGGCGAGCCAAAGGTTGCGTTTCATTGGAAGGACACTTAGAAGATGCAACAAGTCCACTAAAGAGACAGCTTACACTACACTCTTTCGTCCTCTGTTAGAATATTGCTGCGCGGTGTGGGATCCTTACCAGGTGGGATTGACGGAGGACATCAAAAGGGTGCAAAAAAGGGCAGCTCGTTTTGTGTTATCACGTAGTAGGGGAGAGAGTGTGGCAGATATGATACGCCAATTGGGATGGAAGTCATTACATCAAAGACGTTTATCGTCGCGGCGAGATCTATTTACGAAATTTCAGTCACCAGCTTTCTCTTCCGAATGCGAAAATATTTTGTTGAGCCCAACCTACATAGGTAGGAATGATCATCAAAATAAAATAAGAGAAATCAGAGCTCGAACAGAAAGGTTTAGGTGTTCGTTTTTCCGCGCGCTGTTCGGGAGTGGAATGGTAGAGAGATAGTATGATTGTGGTTCGACGAACCCTCTGCCAAGCACTTAAATGTGAATTGCAGAGTAGTCGTGTAGATGTAGATGTAGTACGTCTAGCTGGAAGTGATGACCATATTGTATCTATAGTAAATTTTTTCTATCAATTCGTGGTAAGTATCACATTTTTTGTAGTTACAAAACCTAAAAAATGCCGTTTTGACAGATATTTTGACATTTCAATATTTTGACAGTTCTTGCTACGATGCTATATGTTTACAAAGTATATACAACTTACCAGAGATGATGCTACATTCCGTTGTTTTTGTTTTCCTTTGGTCTGTGTATGTTTTGTTTTCCATGTGACTATCCCTTTTCGTATCCTATTATGTCAAAAAATATTCAATGTGGTTGTTGGCAGTGGGGAGAGACAACACATTTATTGTGATACAGGATAATTACTGAAACAGGAAGTTAGGGCAGGCAGAACAGTGGAATCGATCTCCACATCATGTGAAACTATTCATAGTCTGTTATTGATAGTGTCGGCCATATCCCCCCACCCCCAATCCCAAATTGGAAATTTGTGCTAAGTTCTACGGGACCAAACTGTTGAGGTCATCGGTCCATAGGCTTACACACTACTTAATCTAACTTAAACTAACTTACGCTAAGGACAACACACACACCCATGCCCAAGAGAGGACTCGAAGCTCCGACGGAGGGAGCTGCGTGAACCGTGGCAAGGCGACTTAGACCGCACGCCCCCAACCCCACTGACACCTACCAACAATGATAGTATGTACTAGGGAACAAGCATCCGCAGTACTTTATGTTGATTCTCCTGCGCACCACATTTATAAATTGACAGAATGTTCCAAATTTTAATGTAATGCGTGGTAATGATAATCACCCTAAATGGGCAGAAGGTTCTCCATTTTATTACACGAGGGTCCTTCAATACATTAAGCCTCCACAATTTTTTTTCTTTCAGTATACATTTATTTTTAAGATTTATAATTTTGTCATAAAACCAGTCACAATTTCTTTTACATCTTCTATTCTTCTACTCAGTCCACAACATGTTCTACTGGCTTACGCAATCGTTAAGAATCAGCATGTCTCAGTGTTGATAAAAGATCTTGTCCTGTGCTCTTAGCAACGTCTTTATTGCAGGAATTACGGTCTCACTATTTTTAAAGTGGGTTCAATGTAAAGAATCCTTAAGTGGAAAGCTGAGGACGTCAGATCTGTGCAGTAGGATGGATGATGCAATGATGACCAACCCAACTTCACGGTGTATTCCCAGTTTCTGAGACTTGTCTGTGTGCGTTTTCGTGTTGAAGCAAGTTTTCTTCTGGATTCTTGTCAGCGTGAACACTTCGGAAACGGATCTTTGTTCAGAGACTTCACATATAGTTCTGCATTAATACTTGACCATTGTGGTAACACATCCACGAACATGTCACAGCCACCCCTAAATTCTGTCACCACGACATTGGAATACAGGGACCTGCCTTGAATTTCCTCTTCTTTTGGTGATCGCCAGTGCGCACACCGGTGATTGTCTTTTTGTTTACACCTCAAAATGGTGCAAACAGGTTTCGTCACCTGTAATGAGCCATGGCAGAACAGTCTCTCCATTGACCGCAAACCGCTCCAACAATTCAAATTATATGGATTTTCTTTAGATCTTCTGATCTGTTGCGGAATCGATCTCGGGCACATCTTTGAAGGTCCAAAGTCTCAATCACTGTATACGGACTCGCAGCTCTCACTGATGGTATTAAGAGCAAACTGTCTCTACGAATAATGGCATCCGTGCGATTCACCTTGTTGAGAAAATAGTGCGCGTTCTTATCAAACGATGTCCAGACATATGGATGACCGAGGGTGTTTATGACAAAGAGCACGGTTCCTGCACTTTCTGTCACTATAACTCCCTTCATCCATCGCCCTCGCTCAACCGGGCTATGAAGCGGCAGCACGTTCGTGACCCGTTCGGTATGCCGGGAAAAACTGAAGAATCACAGAAAGGACGTTATTTTTTTTCGGCATTTAAGTCATCGATGTAATTCGCTGGAATTTGAAAAAATGATGTTCAACTCACCCTCAGAGAAAAAACAGCTTAACTTACTGTGAAATGCGTAACTGCTACAATTCCACATTCTAGGAAACAAATCTTTTAGGTAACGTTCCACCTCCAAGAAACCAGTACGGTGGTGGAGCATATTACCGGAGAATATGTCGACTAACCGGCTCAAATTCCCGTCCAGTCGATTAGATTTACGTTTTCTGTGACTTCCTTAAACTACTTCTGGTAAATGCTGGGGTAGTTCCTTTGAAACGGCGCGGCTGACGTCCTTCCCCAGCCTCCGAACTTACAAGCTTGCTTTTTTTCGTTCCTTCCTGCCGATTGACGGTCACCTAATAGATATATCCGATTTCTCAAGGTGTTCTCTGAAAAAAAAAAAAAATGCGCCGCAATGAAATCTGTTATGAAGCATCATAAATTAACGATTTCTCATTCAACATGTAAGCTTGTTAACCTCCCGATGAGGACATTATGTTCGTTGTCTATTTCTCACAAACGTGAAGTTTATTCATCGGAAATTGTAATCTTTACGAGAAATGTGTTCATATAGTCAGCGTCATGTACTCACATGTGGGCCTATTCCTGCGATTAATTTCTTCCAGAATCACTTCTCTTTTCAGCAGCAACTCAAGTCTTAATACGTGCCCAATCATAAGTTCCTTATTGAGCATTATTTTCTCGTTGACCCTTCGGAGGGCATTCTCATTACTTTTCTTACTTACGCTTGGTAGCAATATAGTACCTAAAAAATGGTTCAAATGGCTCTCAGCACTATGGGACTTAACTTCTAAGGTCATCAGACCCCTAGAACGTAGAACTACTTAAACCTAACTAACCTAAGGATATCACTCACATCCATGCCCGAAGCAGGATTCGAACCTGCGACCGTAGCGGTCACGCGGTTCCAGACTGAAGCGCCCAGAACCACTTGGCCACTTCGGCCGGCAATATAGTGGATTTTGACAACTTAAGTCACTTGCTTACTGCTCGACAGTGAGTCCAATATGTTTATTTCTTACCCACTTGTACGTGCTTGATGTCTTTTGGGAATGGGTTTGTATCAATTGCAGCTGCTGTTATTCCCATCGTCTTATTAACCGTATTGGTTATGGTGAAACACGACTGCACTGCACAGACTTCTATATTTCCTGAAACCTGTCATCCCAAAGAACAAAAACAGAGGAGAAGGGCAGACAAGAATGTTGATCAGCACGTCCTTAACGATGTAGGCTATCTGCCCAGTGCATTTCAACAATCCACCGCTTTCGGGGATGTCATCTTCTGAGTGATTCTGATGGGGCACAACGCACAAGTTAATTCTGTTACTCGTTCTCGTCAAATATCGTAAGTATTTATTTTGAGAAACATTAATCTTGGCTTCTATAGAATTGATGTTGTCCTCAATTCTTATGTGGTCTCTCTGAAGTACCCTTAAATTGTACATAGGTACCTCATTTCTTCCTTGACCAGGGGTGCATCTCTGTGTTTTACAACAGAGACATTGTTTTAGAGAATTTTATTTTTGTACTCTTCCGCCGTGATTCTGTGCGTCCGATGTATTGTGCGACACATTTTGGTGGAGATGGCAACCTTCTATTTAATTTGTTAAAACACATCTGTTGTACAGCATGAGCTGGATGTAAAATATTCGATAGCCATACCGGTGACCGGGCGTAGAGAACGGCGTCATTGGCATATACAAGGTAGCGCAAAGGTCAGTGGACACTTGACAATGATTCAAACAAATTACAGAATTTATGTTTCATTACAAATACAAATATGTATGCTGACTCGTCCGCATAACTTAAAATTGGCTCCGTCAGACCGCAAAGTTTTATTGAATAGGTTAGTATCATGTTTCTGTTAGTCAAGCATCAATTCACAAAACTAAAGAAGTCGATTTGGATCATACTCAAGTAACCCACGTCGTAAACATGGAATGTAAACTTAAAACTTCTGTTTGTGTAACATTCTTTGCACTGACATTCGTGATGAACCTAGCATAGGTGCTAATCTTCTCGTTGATTTTCTCGGACTTTTGGGTCGCAGCTAAACGTACCCGCAATTCATTTTTGTCAGTTGTGACTGTTGTTTGGTGGCCAGTTCTTGGTTCATCCATAACAAATGCATGCCTTTCAAATCTATCTCGTACGTTGTGCGCTGTTTGTCTAGACGGTGGTCTTGATCTAAAGTATCTTCCCGTTCATTAACAACTGCAGTAGCATCACTTTCATAAAATGTTTTTAACGCTAAAACTCTTTCTTCTTTCGTTAACATCGTGACAATTCGGAAAGCTACAGCTGTAGACAAGTCTCACAGATCATGCTACCAACAACTCACTAGTTTGATTATTGTTTTTGTTTGTAATTTCATTGAATACCAACTTGATAAGGCGTAATTATCATCATTTGGTAATAGCAACTTAACGGGTTAGAACTTCCTATAGTATTGCGTCTTGCGTTACTTTTGTTTTCTTTTAACCAACTGTCCAGTGACTTTTGCGTCAGCCTGTATTGCGCACGTTCATATCGAATTGTGTGTGTGTGTGTGTGTGTGTGTGTGTGTGTGTGTGTGTGTGTGTGTGTGTGTGTGTGTATGTGTGTGGGCGTAAAAAATATAAAATCTCTATGTTGTCAAAATTGATGCACATCGTCGCATTACAAAGGTCGTCATGAGTACATGGTAAATGTTACAGCTGTGAAACGCTAAACGGCCACTCTTCCTAGTCGCATCTGACCCTATTGACACAGTGCATAGAACGTTGGCCCCTAATGTCCCATTGACATTATAGTCCAATGTAATCAGAAAATGTGGCTGATTACTGTTTGACAGCTGTAACATGTACTCACTATGACCTGTGTACTGCAAAGATTCACATAAATTTTGATGTCACAGGTATCTCACATTTGACACACACGTCATTTAAAATAGACATGGACAATACAGATTGCATCATAATTAAGGGCGTAAATGCATCAATTGAAAGTAAACTATACTAGAAGCAGAAAAGTCTACATCTGCATCTACATATATACTGCGCTAGCCACCAAACGGTGTCAGGGATTTGCTCTGCCTCGTGATGACCGGGTGTTGTGTGATGTTCTTAGGTTAGTTAGGGTTAAGTAGTTCTAAGTTCCGGATCGCGCGAGGGAAAAAATGACTGTCGGAACGCCTCAGTACGAGCTCTACTTTCCCTTATCTTTGAATGATGATCATTGCGCGATTTGAAAGTTGGTGGCAATAATATATGCTCTACATCCTCGGCGAAGATCGGATTTCGGAATTTAATGAACAGCCCCTTCCGTTTAGCGCGTCGTCTGTTTGCAAGTGTGTCCCACTTCAAACTTTCAGTGAGATTTGTAACGCTCTCGCCATGGCTAAATGTACCAGTCATGAATCTTGGCGCTCTTCTTTGGACCTTCTCAATCCCTTGAATCAGACACAACTGGTAAGGGTCCCATACAGACGAACAATAGTCTAGGACTGGACAAACTACTGTATTGTAAGCAATTTACCTTGTTGAAGGACTGCATCGCTCAAGATTCTACCAATAAACCGCAATATAGAGTTCGCCTTGCCCGTCACTTGTATGCCCTTATAGGCCGGCCGGAGTGGTTGGTTCAAATGGCTCTGAGCACTATGGGACTTAACATCTATGGTCATCAGTCCCCTAGAACTTAGAACTACTTCAACCTAACTAACCTAAGAACATCACACAACACCCGGTCATCACGAGGCAGAGCAAATCCCTGACCCCGCCGGGAATCGAACCCGGGTACCCGGGCGTGGGAAGCGAGGCTGGAGTGGCCGAGAGGTTCTAGGCGCTTCAGTCTGGAACCGCGCGACCGCTACTGTGGAACACAACTCTTCCACTGAACAGGTGCTCAAAGCTGTTAGGGTCTGCACTTTAAAACCCATGCTTTCTGGACCTTTTTTCCCTGTTCGGATCCATACAACTTTCTCCCAAAATATGGAAAGCAAAGAGATTGCAGTAAAAGATATTTGTTTCACAGCATCGAAGATAAAGAAGTGCTCATGGCTCTTAAGGTACTTTTTAGAACCCATGTTAACTGAGACTTTTTTCTTTTACAGTAATGGAAACACAAAGTACCAAGGAGGAGTTGTGCGGGGTGAACGGAAGTTAATAGGCGCGTTTCTACATCTCAGATGTCTATTCAAATTTCGCCTCAGTCGCGTAAGAGGATGCAAATCAAGTTTGCTTTAAATACACGTTGCAACTGTCGTGAGTGTTAGTTACCTTTGAGATTGGACACAGTCAGCTGATACGATATAAATGTCGAGCAAGATTAACTGTAATACCTTATTTAGATTTGACAGGCTTCTCTGTTTATCTTTCCTTTGTCCCCTTCGACCATGCTCTATAGAAGTTAACTCAGACGCTGTAAGAGCGCAAAACGTTGCGTGCACGTTACTGCATAGTTTGGCCATCTGTTGGTAAAATTATGAACTATTACGAAGCTTTATTGTACGAGCAAGGCGAAGCGAGCATAGCCGCGGCTGAGCGGCGAACTGGGCAACTTCGCCAGGCTTCCGTACTTCATGAATGAACTACTTCATTTGAACGCTTCACGGCAAAGAGTGAAATGATTGAAGTAGTTCACGGGAATGAACGAGTTCGACCCACCTCTAGTAACATGTCACATTGCAGTGAACAGAAGACAAGCGACTTATTTGATCAAATCTACAGCGAGGCCCTAGATTTCATCAAATATTTGACGACCTTTGACAAAGTTCCCTATTACACCATCACATTTCTTTGACAAACATATTTGACAAAGATACTGGAGAAAGAAATTTGACAGTGTAATAGCGGCCTTAGTGCCGCTCAGCTGGCCAAGTAAGACGCGTGTGGTGCTCGCGGCTCAGCTAGCAGAACCGGCGGCGTGGCGCGCTGTCCAGGCCGTATCGAGGCATCTGCCGACGCTCGCCGCTAATGAATATGTAGGGCGGCGGTGAAGGGTGGGGGGTGGGGGGCAGCGGCGGTGCTGGTTGGCTCGTTACGGCCACCATTAGCCGCCCCCAGATAGTCACTTCCGCTTCCGGCGGCGCCGGGCTGCCCTTTGTGCGCCAGAGGTTGGCGGCCCTGCCGGCCGGTCCTTGCCCGACTCGGCCGACGTCTGCTCCCAACCTCGCAGGCAAAACAATGTCTGGCAGCAGAGGAATGCAGTGTTCAGCGACACGCGTCTGTACTCGTCTGTACCTCTGACTCGCGAACCGGAGGCTACGACCCATTACAAATCCTGATCTGCAGTTGAGCGTTGATTAACCGAATACCGATCAACCGAAAGCGTTCCAGTCACAAACTGAAAACTAGGTGCTCACTGTAAGAGTTGTGCTGGGGCTGGCTCTGTGAAAGCCTCTTCGGGGAACTAGTGTTTGCTGATGATTTTAATAAACATCTTCTTACAAATTTTTCGAGAAGGAATTTACTGTAGTCGCTAACATCATCACTCAGCTTAATTCGTATTATAAACGAACTACGATACCTGAGTGCTCAAAACAGTCATGTATAAGAAGTTTATAGAAATGTGAAATAAACAGAATTATATTACACAACCAACGGACAAGGACCTGTCACTCCTTGAGACATTGTGACAGTTACAAACGTCAATTTTGATCAGGATCCTTACTCTACTAGATACGAGGGGAGTAAGTAAGCCAAAAATTGATTATTTTAGGAAACTCGTCAAAGACATGAGCTGACATGATGGACAGAGGAGACCATGGCGGACTGGACTAGCAGAGCAGAACAGTCTCGGTGGTGTGATTTAGTGTAGAAGCCCTTGAGTGCGTTCAGACTGACAAGTGTTTACGAAACCTATGTCCGTTATGGTTTAGTAAGGTTGCAACTGTTGTCGCACGGCAGTTATGTAGTCTGCCTCGAAAAGTGAGTGAATTCGCTGTTCTATCACAGCTTACCGGACTGTTTTCAACCAAGATACGTTTGTCACAGTTTTACTTCACAATAAACTTTCAGTTCACTTTAATGAGCATTTTCTTTAGCTATGTTTGTGTACAATTCTGCTGGAAAAAAAATACACTCCTGGAAATGGAAAAAAGAACACATTGACACCGGTGTGGCAGACCCACCATACTTGCTCCGGACACTGCGAGAGGGCTGTACAAGCAATGATCACACGCACGGCACAGCGGACGCACCAGGAACCGTGGTGTTGGCCGTCGAATGGCGCTAGCTGCGCAGCATTTGTGCACCGCCGCCGTCAGTGTCAGCCAGTTTGCCGTGGCATACGGAGCTCCATCGCAGTCTTTAACACTGGTAGCATGCCGTGACAGCGTGGACGTGAACCGTATGTGGAGTTGACGGACTTTGAGCGAGGGCGTATAGTGGGCATGCGGGAGGCCGGGTGGACGTACCGCCGAATTGCTCAACACGTGGGGCGTGAGGTCTCCACAGTACATCGATGTTGTCGCCAGTGGTCGGCGGAAGGTGCACGTGCCCGTCGACCTGGGAGCGGACCGCAGCGACGCACGGATGCGCGCCAAGACCGTAGGATCCTACGCAGTGCCGTAGGGGACCGCACCGCCAATTCCCAGCAAATTAGGGACACTGTTGCTCCTGGGGTATCGGCGAGGACCATTCGCAACCGTCTCCATGAAGCTGGGCTACGGTCCCGCACACCGTTAGGCCGTCTTCCGCTCACGCCCCAACATCGTGCAGCCGCCTCCAGTGGTGTCGCGACAGGTGTGAATGGAGGGACGAATGGAGACGTGTCGTCTTCAGTGATGAGAGTCGCTTCTGCCTTGGTGCCAATGATGGTCGTATGCGTGTTTGGCGCCGTGCAGGTGAGCGCCACAATCAGGACTGCATACGACCGAGGCACACAGGGCCAACACCCGACATCATGGTGTGGGGAGCGATCTCCTACACTGGCCGTACACCACTGGTGATCGTCGAGGGGACACTGAATAGTGTACGGTACATCCAAACCGTCATCGAACCCATCGTTCTACCATTCCTAGACCGGCAAGGGAAGTTGCTGTTCCAACAGGACAATGCACGTCCGCATGTATCCCGTGCCACCCAACGTGCTCTAGAAGGTGTAAGTCAACTACCCTGGCCAGCAAGATCTCCGGATCTGTCCCCCATTGAGCATGTTTGGGACTGGATGAAGCGTCGTCTCACGCGGTCTGCACGTCCAGCACGAACGCTGGTCCAACTGAGGCGCCAGGTGGAAATGGCATAGCAAGCCGTTCCACAGGACTACATCCAGCATCTCTACGATCGTCTCCATGGGAGAATAGCAGTCTGCATTGCTGCGAAAGGTGGATATACACTGTACTAGTGCCGACATTGTGCATGCTCTGTTGCCTGTGTCTATGTGCCTGTGGGTCTGTCAGTGTGATCATGTGATGTATCTGACCCCAGGAATGTGTCAATAAAGTTTCCCCTTCCTGGGACAATGAATTCACGGCGTTCTTATTTCAATTTCCAGGAGTGTATTATTGTGGTTACTGAATATTTTCTCAATAGATATGCGTTTGGTAAGAAATGGTCTGCTGGTAAAGTCTGTTCCGCCCTGGCTGCCTTTCATTCTTCATCTGACGAATTTTACCGCATTTTACCCCTTTCAACAACTGACAAAACGAGCGGAAAATATCACTTTGTTTTCAGTGAGGACCAAGAATTAGAATTTGTTAAAATCTTAAGGACCTGCAAAAGCGACTTTTTGGTAAGACTGTGAAGAGACTCTGCAGTTTAGCGTATCAACTTACAGAACGAAACGAATACCCCCATCCATTCAACAACGAAACTGAAATGGCTGGAGAAGAATGGAACCTTGCATTTCTGGCTCGCCGTTCTGACTTAAGTTTCAGGAAACCAGGAGCCACATCCGAGTCGCGAGCTATGGGATTCAATAATTCTGCAGTATCACAGTTTTTTTTTTACTTATGGACTAAAATTATCGACGAAAAAAACTGGAGGAAGAATTTACAACACAGGAACAGATTCAAATGGCTCTGAGCACTATGGGACCTAACTTCTGAGGTTATCAGTCTCCTAGAACTGAGAACTACTTAAACCTAACTAACCTAAGGACATCACACACATCCATGCCCGAGGCAGGGTTCGAACCTGCGACCGTAGCTGTCGCGCGGTTCCAGACTGTAGCGCCTAGAACCGCTCGCCCAACTCGAACAGGGCTTAAGTTATTGCAAATAAAGGACGGCGTAAAGTTGGAGTACTCACATCGGCAGAATGGAAAATTCATGCCTACGATGTTGGCCGGCCGGTGTGGCCGAGCGGCTCTAGGCGCTACAGTCTGGAACCGCGCGATCGCTACGGTCGCAGGTTCGAATCCTAACTCGGGCATGGATGTGTGTGATGTCCTTAGGTTGGTTAGGTTTAAGTAGTAGGGGACTGATGACCTCAAATGCTAAGTCCCATAGTGCTCAGAGCCATTTGAACCATTTGAACCTACGATGTTGCTCTATCCCAGGAAATGGAAACAGCCTAAATTCAAATCTGGCTTGCCACCAAGAGGTTGAATCGAAGCTCAAGGACGACAAACGAAATATTCTGACGCTGATTCCACAAATCACCGACATTTCTAAGGAAAAGACAGAAAATTCTGTTCTGCTGCTCTTGATAGGCATATCTCGTATACGAAAAACTTGGAGACGATCGAACTAGCTAGTGATAACCGTGTTATTTCATTGTGCTTTCCACCCCACTGCTCGCATAAACTTGAGTCCCTGTCTGTAGCATTTATGAAACCCTTGGGCTTGTGTTATGAAGACAAAGTCAGAAAGTAGTTAAGATCGAACCCAGGGAAAGTTGTGACTTCGAGGCAGATCTCATCCTCGTTTGGGAAAGTTTCTTTGTATGCTGCGAACATGAGAACTGCAATGAAAGAATTCGAAAAAACTGATTTTCCTGGACGATGATTTTCCACCAGTTGCTACGACAGATGCAGCGATTGAGGCAGCAGCTACTACCACTGAAAATCCTTCGGTCAATCGTTCGGCAAATCTAGCCATTAATGCTCCTACTGACTCCTCAAACCTACCTGCTGAAGGCGTACAAACTAACTGCAGTGGCAGATTACAAACTACTGTACTGCAACATAGACCTTAGTGTTCTTAAAAGCCTGATACTCCAAATGCATCTACCAATAACTCCACTGGGTCAAGCTTTCCTACTGTTAGCGCGGAAGATGTTACACCAATACCCAGGGTTACCCCAGGGGTGGAAACGAGTAACAAGAAATGGAGGGCAAACCGCTGTGCTCACATCATCTTCCTACAAGAATGAGCTAGAAGTAGCGGTCAAAAAATCCCTGGAAGCTAAAGAAGATAAAGAAAATCGATCGAAGGTCTAGCTGCTAGCTCGAGAACAGAAGAAGAAAGTGAAAGGAAAAGGTCTTCAATCAAAGAAGATGACAAAATAAAAAGGAATTAATTCTACAGAAAATGAAACATACGAAGAAGCTGTATACAAAGCAATGAGCTGTGTTTCCACTTCAGCTGAGGGATGGACTGCACGTTAGAAGTGCAAGCAGTGATCTCGTAACTCGTCTGTTGGCATATACGACGAGTACAGTGAAGCCCAGCTTATCTGTAGGGTGTGTCAGCAAAGAAATTAAAAAAAAATGAAAAACAGGATCCATTCCGTTCCGTGTATGGAGCGAACTTAAAGACACTTTCTTAGTTTGCAGATGCAACAAACGAAATACAAAAATGTTGAATACATGTTCCTAACTTTTCTAAAAAAGTTTTCATCATTGAGAGTTCAAACGTTTGCTCAAAAAGTTAGGCCGCTCCGCCCCGGTCTCCCCTACCTGAAAGAAAAATATAACATTTATATAAATAAAGTATTATCTTCTTTGAAGGCTATTTTCCCCAAACGTAACCCATTTTACGTTACATTCTACCAAAAAAATAAAATTATGGAGTGTGGTTGTGAATGCAATGTACTGAAATTGTAAACTAAGTGTTGATGAAAAGAAGAAAACTGAACTGTAACATGCAAGTGATGATAACATAGTATACTGAAATTCTAACTTATATTGCAAGGTGCTGGGGCTAGCAGTGTATTTAACACTAAATTCTTCTAGAATCTTCATATGGAAATGATACTCTAAACCCCCCCCCCCTTTTCTAACACTGACTTTTACTGTTGCACATGGATTAAGAAGAAACGTGAACTGGCTGTAATCGACCCTGCAAGTGGAGTAGAAAAGAGTTTGGCACCTGCAATAATTTAATTTGACAGAAATTAATTTGATAAAGGAGAGTTTCATTAACGTGGTGAGAAATGAAAGGGTTGCTCTACCGATCTACAGAATGAAAGTCTGTCCAAACTAACAATTTGATTTATTATGATGAAACTCAAAATTATAAACAAAACACATGAAACATTTACAATACGTTAAATTGGTTACTCAAATAAATAATGTGAAGTTGTCCATAAACTAGCTTGTGACATTTATGACCAAGTGGTATGTGGAGCCAATTCCTTGCAACTCAAATCTTAAGAGAAACACCCATCCAACCCAACATTAATTGCTGCTACTGTAGGGAGAACTCAGACAATGAACACCCAAGACAGAACAAAGTTAGAAAAGACTAACAGGCGCGCTCTGCTGAGCTCTGATTATCACCTAGCAAAATTCCCTAATCTACCGGTGCTGCGGACGTACAGTACCAAGCTGTCTTCTTAACTGCAAGGACATGGTCTGGCATACCGGAGGCGATGGCTGGTTGCTTCGATATTCCGTCGTGGTGATGATAATGTCGCGAGTATAGTCCGAAACAAATTATCCTGGTCTGGTTGTTCCAGAGTAAAGACTTCCTAGCAACACAAATGCGCCTCTAAAGGAGACGACGGAGGCTCGCTACACAATCACTGACAGTACAGTGAGTGATTTTAACAAGCAAAGTCACACAGTAACTCGGATACAGTCAACTTTAGCCAAACCTGCTCAAGACAGACAACATAGGCCTCTTGTACGCAGAACGCTCAATTGCCAACTGTACTCGGAAAGTTACATTGAAGTTGAAACTTCAGCAAATTCGTCAAACAGTTACAATTAAATGAAAGTATATTAGACAGCCAACGAAAGGCAGGCTGTCCAGAATAGCGAGAGCTCAGTCTTGTAACATACTCCGACCAAAAGGCGAGAGACCACCCTTTCAAGAGCACCCGTACGAGCTGAACACAGAACATTCCCGCCCCCACGACAGTGGCCGTGGCTAAACATTCCAATTAGCAACTAGAAAACCGGCGGAAAATTCCACTCTATTGCCGACGCACTGCTATTCCACCAGTGGAAATACTTAGCGCCAATTTCTGCGCCGATTTTGCTACGTCACGGAGCTATTTCCAGAGCAAGCCAATCACAGTTATGATTTTGCAGAAAACGCGGGAATTAGCCCGCCAAGACTGCCTGGGAACACAAGTCATTCCCACGCCTCGCTAGTAGCCCGCCAGAAAGTGTTTTCACTAAGTTTCTGCGAAGTAACGGAATCTCTAGCCCAGCCGCTCCGTCAGGCTCCTGTGGGCGTGTCGCCGCCGCTCTTATGACAATGTCGGCATCTGGAAGCATCCACTCGACTCCCTCACACCCGTTGGCTTAACCCTTTCAAGATCAGGAGGTCCCGCCTGTCACTGGACCACCCGGGTGACCAGAGACGCTGTGTGGGAAGTCCGCGTGTGAAGGAATAGCAACTGTTCACCGCATGCAATTAGAGAGGAAAATCGAATTACTCAGAGTAAGATAGAAATATGAGAGGAGGCTCATGCCACCTCTCAATATGATGCAGGTATAGAAAAGTTGTGATGTTGACATACACTCTAAGACAAAAAAATAAAAAGTAATAGGTGCACCGCGAAGGATTTATCCAAATGGGATTGAAATCAGTAGACTTGATGTACATGTACAGAAAACGGATTATAATTTCAAAAAAACTGAATGATTTATTCAAGAGGAGAAGCTCCAGAAACTGATCAAATCAATAATGCATTGGTCCATCTCTGTCCCTTATGGAGGCAGTTATTCGCCTTGGCATCGATTGAGTTTGTTGATGTCATACTGAGGGATATCATGCCAAATTCATCCCAAATGATGCGTTAGACCGTCAAAATCCCGAGCTGGCTGGAGGGCCCTGCATACGGAGCTCCAAACGCTCTCAACTGGGGAGTGACCGGCAACCTTGCTGGCCGTGGTGAGGTTCGGCAAGCACAAAGATACGCAGTACGAACTCCCCTCGTCTGTGAGCAGGCATTATCTTGCTGAAATGTAAGTTCTGGATGGATTGCCTTGAAGGGCAACAAAATGGGGCGTAGAATATCGCCGACTTGCCGCTGTGCTGTAACAATGCCGCGGACGACAACCGAAGAGGTTCTGCGATGGAAAGGACTGGCACCTCATGGTTGTCGGGCTGTCTGGTGGGCGACAGTCTTACTGGTATCCCTCCGCTGTCCCAGGTGTCTCCAGACACGTCTTCGGGCTGAATCTCATTGTGTGGAGTAGAATTGTCTTCATTACTGACTCCCGTTTCGAAGTGAGCTCCGATACCAACGAAGACGTGTCTGGAGAGGGTCCGGACAGCGGTGGGATATCATCCTGTTTACCGATGAAGGTCTCTCGGGTCTCCAGCCGGGTGGTAGCGTTGTTTCGGGAAGTGTCATACTACCCATCTTCTGGCGAAGTGTCGAGATTCGCGGAGAGCGGGCTATTTCTATGCGCGGTCACCCCCCTCCACTAGACCTCGGGTGGCTGCGGTGGACCAGCGGCGTGCGCGCGGTGGTGGGGATGGCGGTCGCCCCCGGCAGCCGCGTTCGGTTCTCGGTGTTAGCATTCTGTCTGCGTCCGCGGCGGAGGACATTGACGGGCGCGCTCCCGACGGATTGCCGCAATCGCCGGGTTCCATGCTGCGCTGAGTTCGTATCCCTCGTCTCTGTTGACCAGATTCTCGTGAATCCTTATTTCTATGGATTCTTTGATAACGCTTTCCCAGAAGCCAGATGCTCGGCACAGTACCTTCGTGTTTTCGAAGTTGAAGGTGTGTTCTTCATTGATGCTGTGTTCTGCTATGGCTGATTTTTCTGTGTGGCCTAGTCGCACACATCTAATATGTTCTCTGCAGCGTTTAGAAATGCATCGCTGTGTTTGCCCAATGTATTGCTTTCCGCTTTCGCATGTTATACTGTGTACACCTGGTGTGTCAAGGTTCAGCGCGTCTTTGGCAGAACGTAGAAGCTCCCTCGTCTTCGGTGGTGGTCGGAGAACGGTTTTGATCTTGCATTTTCCCAGAAGTCGTGCAATTTTGGTCGAGAGCGGACCCACGTACGGAAGGAAAGCGAGTCGTTTATCTTCTTCTTCTCCTTCTTTATTTTCTTCTGGGGTTCTCACTGCTTCTTTCTTCGTTTTAAGCGCCCTGTTAATCTACGTTCTACTGTAGCCATTTTGTTGGAAGACTTCTCTCAGGTGTTGCAGCTCGGATGGTAGGCTGTCTTTGTCGCATACGGCGCGCGCCCTGTGTACCAGGGTGGTCAGTACTGTTTGTCTTTGTGCTGGATGGTGGCAGCTTGTTGCATGAAGGTATAGTTCCGTATGTGTCTTCTTCCTATGTACTGCATGGCCTAGTGGTCCATCTGCCTTCCTCTTAATTAAAATATCAAGGAAGGGGAGGCATCCATTTTCTTCCATTTCCATTGTAAATTTTATGTTCGGATGGATGCTGTTGAGGTGTTCAAGAAACTCATCTAGTGCCTGTTTGCCATGTCCCCACACGACAAAAGTGTCGTCGACATAGCAGAAGAAGTGCTTCGGTTTTTGTCTGGCAGTTTGAAGGGCCACCTCCTCGAAATGTTCCATGTAGAGGTTTGCAATCGCAGGAGCCAATGGGGAGCCGATCGCTACACCGTCGATCTGCTCGAAGAATTCGCCGTTGCACTGAAAGTACGTGGTTGTTAGTGTGTGTTCGAAGAGGCTGACTGTTTGTGGTTCAAAGTGCTGGGTTAAAAGTGCCTAGGAGTCTTGAAGAGGCACTTTCGTGAAAAGCGACGTGACATCGAAGCTCACGAGTAGGTCCTCCCTTTGCAGTCGCATGTCCCTGAGTATTTTTACGAATTCGGCTGAGTTTCTCACATGGTGGCTGCAGTGTCCCACAGGGGGTTTGAGCAGTGCCGCTAGGTATTTAGGAAGTTCGTAACTGCGAGAGTTGATGGAGCCCACAATCGGTCTCAGAGGTACCCCATCCTTATGGATCTTGGGGAGTCCATAGAGGTGTGGTATCGCTGGAGCTCTGGGGTACAGTCGCTTCTTCATTTGCTCTGGTAAGTCCGATTTCTTCAGCAGACCTATCGTCTTTCTACTCATCAATAGTTTACGCCGGGAAAGCCTACAGTCACATATCCTGACTACCGTCTGTCATATGGCCCCACAACCGGGGATGACGTTCTGGGGGTGCCATTTCTTATCGTTGCAGGACTCCTTTGGTTGTCATCCTCGGCAGCCTTACAGCGCAATGTTACATCGACGATAATCTACGCCCCTCTTTTGTTGCCTTTCACGGCAAGCGGTCCTGGCCTTACGTTTCAGTAAGATAATACTGTAAGTAGGCTGTTTAGGTTTTTATGTTGGTGACGCCACGTAGCGCTCCATATTAAAATCGCTGGCTGCACTGTGTGCAGTCTGTGGGTTGTTGGACTCATTGTTGGGTTATTCGCTAGTGTAGGGTTGGGAGGTTGGAGGTTTGCCGCCAGCAGTGGTGGATGTGGGGAGAGAGATAACAGAGTTTTGAGATGTTAATATGAGCGGCCGATGCCGGCCGGAGTGGCCGTGCGGTTCTAGGCGCTACAGTCTGGAGCCGAGCGACCGCTACGGTCGCAGGTTCGAATCCTGCCTCGGGCATGGATGTGTGTGATGTCCTTAGGTTAGTTAGGTTTAATTATTTCTAAGTTCTAGGCGACTGATGACCTCAGAAGTTAAGTCGCATAGTGCTCAGAGCCATTTGAACCATTTGAGCGGCCGATCTGGACGTGTGTCCATCAGAAAAAGGAAATTTGTCAAAGTGGATGTCACGAACTGATTATATATATATATATATATATATATATTTGTCAAAGTGGATTTCACGAACTGATTATATATATATATATATATATATATATATATATATATATATATATATATATATATATATATATATATAAAAAAATCACTTTTCAATATTATTAAGGTAAATACATTGTTCTCTATGAAAGTCTCATTTGCTAACTATATGCTTCTCAGTAGTTAGTGCCTTCAGTAGTTAGAATCTTTTATTTAGCTGGCAGTATTGGCGCTCGTTGTATTGCAGTTGTTCGAGTAAAGCAGATTTTTGTGAGGTAAGTAATTCATGAGGAGTATATTTTATTGTTAGTCAGGGCTATTCTTTTGTAGGGATTATTGAAAGCCAGATCGCGTTGGCTACAATATTGTGTGTCAGTTTAGAAATGATCAGAATAGGTAAAGAGAAAACTGTCTGAGGACGTTCAGTTACACTCAGCTGTTTCAGTATCAAATAACGTATAAGTTTACCAGTACAGTCATTATATACGTTCAAAGGGGCAGTTTCAATACTCGCCCGCACAAGGCGAGAATTTTCGCTGATTGTCTTTATGCTTGCCAAACCCTTCCTCAGCCAGCAAGATCGTGGTATCTTTCTCGAAATGAGAAACAGTTCAGCATTATCGTTAGGGCCTTCCAACCAACGCGGGATTTTCGCGACCCAGTTCTCCAGTTGGACAGAATTGGTCACGATACGCCTCATGTGAATACCCAGGGACCCGGTAAATCAATGCCAAGCTGAATGACTGCTTTCAATGAGGTCAAAGGTGAACCAGCGTGTTATCGAGATATGCAGTTTGTGAAGCTCTTTCTGTTGAATAAATTCTGAGATTGTAATCGTTTGTACATTGTACATCACATTTAGCGATTTCCGTCCCATTCGGATAATTCCTTCGTGGTGCGTCGCTTTGTCTTTCTTTTTTTTTCCCCTTGGAGTGTCTATCGTAGTTACTCATCGCAGAATATAGATTTGTTTTTATAAGATGCATAGTTTTACAATAGTGAAATTAGGTATATTTCTCGCCTTACAGTCAACAAAACACAAAGTAAAACGAAAAGTAGATGATAATACAGAAAAGTATTTAAGAACAAACGACCGAAATAGGACAAATACCCCCAAACGCGTCGTGCTTATCAAAATGAAGCAGTATTCATAAAGTGAGTCGTATCAGCGATATGTTTTAATTCCTACCTTACACACAGTCACAGGCTTTTCCATGACCATTGCGTAACGAATGAACGAGAGAAATGTTAAGACGCCATCTCTGTATGCAAAGTCTATCCTACGAGCAAGTACTCAAAGACAATACTGAGGGAAGTGTGTAGGTTAATGTGATGATTAAATGTCGAGTGATTGGGCACGCTCCATAAAATTTAATTAGAGAGCATGTCCTAGAGAAAGCGTCGGCAGGAAAAGTAAAGAATTAATGTAGAACGTCAGCACTGAAGCGATCACTGGAATAAACTGGAACAAATATGCTGATGTGCTCGAGCAGAGCTTAACAGCTCCGTAACTTGTACATTAAATTCGTAGTATTGTATTAGCTCCAATCTGAGGCTTTTTGTAGACTATCTATGAGGAAATTCTATCCGGTAAAAACTGCAGTAATATCAAATCTGATCTCGACAAAACAGACTGAGATGATGACTGACAGCTATATCTTAATGTCGGCAGAATGTAAATTTGTAGACTTGACGAAACATAAAAACTCGACATTCTTTGACTATCGGATTAATGAGTCAGTCACGTCATAGAAATTTTTCGGAGTAACAATGTGGAGAAATCTGAAATGGAGAGATCATATGCAGGATGGTTCAGTTAAGCTCTGAACCTTCCAGAACCATACTCTAATTCTGCTTTCAGCCAAACAAATTGTGAAAAATTCTTCACTGAACGACATATAGTCACTTTCCATTCCTGTGTTAGCTACACATATATAGGTTCCAACCTCGCTTTTTCATATAGAATTATGGTAATTTCTGCTACTGATATCGTAGTTCTAAATGAGACGAATTCAACGGCGTTTCATTCTTCAAACTCCGATTACTATGATCTGGGAAATTACAACATTTAGAACTTAACATTTATCTCTTTTGAACATGAAACAACTGCTCTCCTGTGCGGAAGGTCCTGATTTCATACGCAAACAAGAAAATAGGTCACGTTGGGTAACGACGAAATAGAGAGTTACACAGCTACGATACTGGTATAGAAGGGAACAGAAAATACAGCTTTCATTCGTTCTGTATCGAGTGGTGGTTAACTATAAGAAAAATAAATGTCTTTCACAAACCAAGAGGAAATATCTAGAAATGCTACTTATTTACGAAGAAAGCAGAAGGAAGGCAAAAAGAGAAACAGTTGAGATGTAAGCACAAACGTACCCCGAGGGACAGTGCCCAACAAGAACGACAATTCAGTGAATGTGCAAAAATTTGTTATTGGAAGATCAATGGAGTACCACTCAGAGAGTAAGGAGCGCGCTTGGAACGAGCAGAGCGATTTAATTTAGCGCTGTGGTAGCTGCTGCTTAGAATCCACACTTTAGCTCCAGAGAAACTGCGAGTGCTTCCGTAACAAGTCAGCGCGGCGTATTTCGCATTTTGCACGCAAACAGTTTCCATCCAGATAACGTGTCACTTCAGCAGCAGATCAACCAGCGGGACTGTAGAAGACGCATGGAACTCTGTCACTCGATTCTGATGAGACGTCAGGACAGCAGGTTCTTTCTAAATAGGATTCTCACTACCGACGGAGCTAATTTTACAAATAACGGAAACTTGAGTGTATGAAATATGCATTATTGAACCTCTGAAAATATACTCTAGCTGAGACAAATGAAAGAGCAGAGACAGTTGTGACTTTCCCACTGAGTGTTTCTGTATGAAATTTAGCCCAAATTTACCTCCCACTCCATAAAACTCTACGTATTACCAAAACTCTGCATCCAAGGCCCCGGGAATAGACAAGATTCTGTTAGAACTGTTGATAGCCTTGGGAGAGCCAGCAATGACATAAGTCTTCCATCTGGTGAGCAAGTTGTATGAGATGGCGAAATACCCTCAGATTTCAAGAAGAATATAATAATTCCAATTCCAAAGAATGTAGATGCTGACAGGTGTGAGAATACCGAACTGTAAGTTTTGTAAGTCACGGTTGCAAAATAAAAACACGAATTCTTAACAGAAGAATGGAAAAACTATTAGAAGCCGATCTCTGGGAAGATCGGCTTAGATTCTGTAGAAATGTAGGAACACGCGAGGCAATACTGACCGTACGACTTATCTTAGAAGAGAGGTTAAGGAAAGACAAACCTACATTTATAACATTTGTAGACTTAGAGAAACCGTTTTACAATGGCGACTGCAATACTCTTTCAAATTCTGAAGGTGGCAGAGGTAAAATACAGGGAGCGAAAGGCTATTTACAATTTGTACAGAAACTAGGTGCCAGTTTTAAGAATCGAAGGGCACGAAATAGAAGCAGTGGTAGGGAAGGAAATGAGACAGTATTGTAGCCTATCCCCGATCTTATTCAATCTGTATATTGAGCAAACAGTAAAGTAAAAACAAAAGAAAAATTTGGAGTAGGAATTAAAATCCAAGGAGAAGAAATAAAAACATTGAGGTTTGCCGATGACATTGTAATTCTGCCTGAGACAGCAAAGGACCTGGAAGAGCAGTTGAATGGAATGGATAGTGTCTTAAAAGGGGGATATAAGATGAACATCAACAAAAGGAAATACAGGATGATGGAATGTAGTCGAATTAAATCAGGAAATGAGACACTTTAAGTAGTAGATGAGTTTTGCTCTTTGGGCAGAAAAATAACTAATGACGGTCGAGGTAGAGAGGATATAAAATGCAGACTGGCGATGGCACGGAATGGATTTCTGAAGAAGAGAAATTTCTTAACATCGAGTATAGATTTAAGTGTCAGGAAGTCTTTTTTGGAATTATTTGTCTGGAGTATAGCCATGTATGGAAGTGAAACTTGGACGATAAACAGTTTAGATAAAAAGAGAATAGAAGCTTTTGAAATATGGTGCTACAGAAGAATGCTCAAGACTAAATCGGCAGATCACGTAACTAATAAGGAGGTACTGAATAGAATTGGGGAAAAGACTAATTTGTGACACAACGTGGGGAGAGGAAGATATCAGTTTATAGGGCACGCTCTGAGACATTAAGGGATCACCAATTTAGTATTGGAGGGCACCTTGGAGGGCAGAAATCGTAGAGGGAGACCAAGAGATGAATACACTAAACAGATTCAAAACGATGTAGGTTCCAGTAGTTACTCGGAGATAAAAAGGCTTGCACCGTATAGAGTAGCATGGAGAGCTGCATCAAATCATCTGTGGACTGACTACCACAACAACATACACCCACAAACTGTTATCGCACTTAGACTCGCATACTAACCTTTAACTAAACAGAACCTAATTTGAATTGAACTTAACTGCTCTGAGTAAAACTTGTGTTTATTTTAAATGTTGCAGTAAAACTGTGGTAAAACAGTTACCTGGCACCAATCAAAATTTCCACTTACCTCACGTCTTGACAACCTTGTTGCAGATTTCTCGAAAGCGTAACAGCAAATAGGTGTCTTTTAAATAAAATTTGCGAACAGTATTCAAACTGTTGCCTACCATATGCTGCAATGTGGTAATGCGTGATGATAAACCCTCTACAAACAGTGGGACGGGGAGAGTAATTATTCCTATGAAATGATATTCCTAAACAACGGTTTTAGGATTAAGTATGTATTCAAAAAGACAGATTGAAACGTCCTGTGATCTTCAGACCTAACATTGTTCTGATCAATCCTACGTTTAACAAAGTGAACAATGATTCAAAAAGGGTATAATGTTAACGCAGAATGTCTTCAAAAACCTAATATCTTGATCAGTTGCTATGTTAATGCATGACTCAGGGAAGTGGGGTGGTCTTTTCTCAGCTCTGAGCAAGTGAACAAAATTAAGTAGCTGACAATAACCATTCCGACAAAAACAAGTTGCGCAGTCCAGCAGACTCATTCAAACTTTTTCTCTTCAGAAAATAAAAACAAATCAAAACTTCTATTCTTTTCGCCTTTCGGTATATACGTCATATTCCTGTCCTTTACAATAAATCTTTCTTTAATAGGTACAATCAGAGTTCAACATAGCACTTCTGAATACGTCTACACTTCAACTAAGAATGTATCAGACTGTGCAGAGGCAAAGACTGTGCCACAACAAGACCAAAGATTGTTTAACAGTAACATAACTTGCTCGATCTCTGATGCACAATTCGATAACTTACAAAAATCAAAATGACATGCACACTTTACATTGTGAAGTGTAAGCGTTTGGTGCGGGATTCTTGGAGACTACGTGACTAATCCTTACTCACTGAAGATATTCAAATGTGTGTGAAATCTTATGGGACTTAACTGCTAAGGTCATCAGTCCCTAAGCTTACACACTACTTAACCTAAATTATCCTAAGGTCAAACACACACACCCATGCCCGAAGGAGGACTCGAACCTCCGCCGGGACCAACCGCACAGTCCATGACTGCAGCGCCTTAGACCGCTCGGCTAATCCCGCGCGCCCACTGAAGATGCCTGTACGGATAAAACGTACAGACATTTTCTTACCAATGTGCTCTCAGCCCTTCTGGACGAAGAACAACCTGAAATACGAATATGTATGTGGTACCAGCACGATGGGTGCCAGACTCACTGCTCGTGAGGGCGTTATCACTTGTCCTGCACGTTCGCCTGTTTCGACACCTCTGGACTTTTTCTCTGAGGTAAACTCAAAGATGGAGTCTATGCAAAACATCCAACGACACAAGAATTTTTATAACGTCACATTGTTGTATCAATTGCAATAATCCTGAACGAATGTCTCAGTCTGTCGAGAAATCCTTGCACCAGCGATTGTAAATGTGGATTGTACTAACCACATGATATACATCGAAATTTAGGGAATCGTATTCTTTTGTGATTTTCTTCTTACTAATGTGGCTGATGTGATACAATATCACTGTTTCTCTTGACATTAAACTCAAGCTGCAAAATTATTATTTAACAATATTTATAGTTCAACTCCTTCTTTTACAAATAAATTCAGTTTTTCAAGAGCATCTTTCTTTCAAGTCTCTGCCAGAAACAAGAGCAAATCTGTTATCGTATTTAACTTCTGAATCATTCTTGGATGGTGCGTCCCTTGTGTCCCAGTTGGCGTGTCGGTCCAATCCGCATATAGACAAGTGTGATTATTATCAATTTTAAATTAAACTTTTCTCCACTAATCCCGTTTTGTAAGTAGACTCTCTTAGCTGCGTCAACCTGGAGCGTCACCTCAGCCTAACGCGACAGATTCGTATAACAACACAAACTAGTGCTTATGGGAGCAACCGGTTTCACTAATCGGCGTCTGAATATTGAAACTGCGTTCAATTAGCCTACCGTAGAACTACAGTGGAATCAGTGAAGATTACAGCAGTTCCATCTGAAAGAGCAAAGTCGATACCGATGTCTTTGTAGATGCTATACTTCATTTAATGAGGGCATTTGGGTGAAAATGTAATTACCATCTCTTGAACAATTCAGGAAATAATCTCAGGTGAACAGTTTAGCTCAATCTCCCAGCATATTGACCTAAAGGGTAAGTAAATTGCAAACTACGATTCCCTGGTAGTTCAACGAGAAAATACAATTGCGTGCGTAGAAAACACTTGTCCGGCCCATACTCGAATACCGCTCGGGGGTTGGGACTAATAGTGGTCATCGAATGCTTATACCGACATGTTATCTTGGTAGGATATGGCGCGTTAAAGGGTGGCGTTATATTGGTAGAGGTGTAAAATATATGACCAAATATATGAATTACAAAAGCTCATACACATCATAAAAGAGGCACGCGAGCCTGAACATAAGACGAATGGCAGTCTGGTTCAAATGGCTCTGAGCACTATGGGACTTCACATCTATGGTCATTAGTCCCCTAGAACTTAGAACTACTTAAACCTAACTAATCTAAGGACAACACACAACACCCAGTTATCACGAGGCAGAGAAAATCCCTGTCCCAGCCGGGAATCGAACCCGGGAACCCGGGCGCGGGAAGCGAGAACGCTGCCGCACGACCACGAGCTGCGGACAATGGCAGTCTGATTGGGACGTTAGAAGCAGCGCAAGGCGGGTATACAGCGTATTCCCAACATTACAAATAGCCTAATTATGCAGAACATTGACCCTACCCGAGGTACGGCACATCTATTACTAGGTCATGGACGATATCTGAAACTTCTACAAATCGAGTGGGGTGTACTAATATACCAATCTGTGAATGTTGAGGCCGGCCGCTGTGGAGGAGCGGTTCCAGGCACTTTAGTCTGGAACCACGCTGCGGCTACGGTCGCAGGTTCGAATCCTGCCTCGGGCATGGATGTGTGTGATGTCCTCAGGTTAGTTAGGTTTAAGTAGTTCTAAGTCTAGGGGACTGATGACCTCAGATATTAAGTCCCTTAGTTCTTAGAGCCATTTGAACCATTTTTTTGAATGTTGAGAAAATGGTTCCGCGCACCATGTTGTTCTCAGTTAACCCCGTTTCCCTGTAGAGAAGGAATACAGACAATTGGATTGTTGCTTGCAAACAAATGTAAAAGATCAAGTTAGTGTTACTGAACATCGCATGTCGAGGAAACAACTACTCGACTTTCAGTACTTCACATCACGTGGACCAGACCATCGTCAGTACATCCGAAGACCAAAGTAGAATATTAACACGATGTGTTACTGATTGCTAGGTACGACTAAAATGTAATGAAGAAAAATTATAAAAATAACGTGCGTTCATTTAATGAAGTAAACACCCAATCAGTTGCCGGGAGTTTATTTATTTAAATTTTACCTAGGTTTCGATACCACTACGAGTATCTTCTTCAGATGTACATGATTTTACATAAAATATTATGACAAAACACACAGTAATTTCTAGCTAACAGTTATGAAGTAAAATATAGGAAATACCCAATTGAAAATATTACTTGCATTGGTTATAAGAGTTAAAACGTGTTACATGAATGACGAGGCAACCACCTCAAAGTCATATTCAATAATTAAAATTAACATGTCCATTAAAACTGTAAATGCGAAACACATATGGCAACTGAAAGAGGGTAGATGCCAAACGAAGAGCGTAGCATACGGCTACACCGCTTACGTAAACCACCGTAAGCACGACACATGTTGAGATCTGATGCCGTAATAAAAAGTTGTTGTTGTTCTTGTTGTTATTGTTGTGTCTTCAGTCCAAAGACCGGTTCGATGCAGCTCTCCAGCTAGTCTATGACGTGCAAGCCTCTTCATCTCCCAGTACCTACTGCAACCTACATCCTTCTGAATCTGCTTAGTGTATTCATCTCTTGGTCTCCCTCTACAACTTTACAACTGGTCCCCCCCCCCCCCCCCCCGAGACACACACAGAAATTTCCCTCCAGTACTAAATTAGTGATCCTTTGACGTCTTAGAATGTGTTCTATCAACCAATCCCTTCTTTTAGTCAAGTTGTGCCATAAATCTCTTGTCTCCCCAACTCTATTCAGTGCCTCCCCATTATTTATGTGAACTACCCATCTAATCTTCAGCATTCTTAATTCTTCTGTATTTCAAGTTTTCTTCTTATTTAAACTGTTTATCGTTCATGTTTCACTTCCATACTTGCCTACAAGCCAGAAAAATACCCCCAGAAAAGGTTTCTTAACACTTCAGTATATATTCGATGTTTCTTCAGAAACACTTTAAGTGCCATTGCCACTCTACATTTTATAAGCTCTCTACGTTTGCTGTTTCTAACAGACTTACAATGTTATCGTCAAAACTTCAAGGTTTTTTAAATTCTTCTCCCTAAACTTAAATTCCCACTCCAGATTTTACTTGCTCAATGTAAAGATTGAATAATATGGGGGAAAGGGTCAACTCTGTCTCACTACCTTCTGAACCACTGCTTCACTTTCATGTTCCTTTACTGCTACAAGTGTAGTCTCGTTTATATACTATTTGTAAATAACCCTTCACATCCTGTATTTTATCCCTACTATCTTCAGAATCTCAAAGAGATTATTCCACTCAACATTGTCAAAAGCTTTCTCTAAGTATACAAATGCTATAAAGCTGTTACGTAATATTTACCTGTTTATGCACCAACATACTGTAGTAACATATAAATAAAAATTTATTTTCACTAATGTAAAACAGTGTAACAGTAATGATGGAATAAAAGGCAAATTAAAATTACAAATACAAAGATGACAAATAGTCTTAAATAAACTAACATCTACAGTTTTCCATAGTATATAGACCTAGAAATCTGAATTACACAAAGTATTAAATTACGTACTTCCCCAGTGAAAAATTATAGACGAGATAAAAGCACTGAAGACGAACGTTACAGAAAATACATGAAAGTGCTCTCTCCAGGTAGACTAGCCTATCAAAGAGTAACACCAACAAGTGAAACTAATTGAAAAATATTACGATGCTGTGTGTGAGGAAAACACTTCAATATGTTCAAGACTCTGAAACATAAAATAAAAATATAAAATAATTGTAAATTTGCCTTGCCTATCCCCATGGTCATGCGCAGACTCGAGTCTTGTAGAGGTATGCATATACCAATGTGGACAGTGTGGAATAGTAATAATGTAGGCAGGGTTGTAGTTAGTCGGCAAACCTCAAGCTCTTCCGAGGAAGCCAATAACAGCCGCAAAAATTTAAGTTGAAAGTTTGACACTTAGGACTTTTATTCCTTCTGTTTTGTCTTGTGCTGTTAAATTATATATTTAACATTCTCTTCCTTTCATCATTCTACATTAACAGCAGTTGCTACCAGCACACCTTACCACTGTTTATGTAATACAAAGCGTTGTATGACATCGTGTTTTTTCAGGACGTGCGATTCTACATTAACAGCAGTTGCTACCAGCACACCTTACCACTGTTTATGTAATACAAAGCGTTGTATGACATCATGTTTTTTCAGGACGTGCGATCTGTATTAGAGTTTCCGGATAATAGGTCCGGAATTTACAGCAGTAAACTGAATTGTATGAAACTGAAATTGTCGTAGGATTGTTTGACTGGTGAGAGACTGTAAAAGAACTGATGAAAATTTCTTAATTGGTTGTCACTGAGGAAAAGAAGCCATACATGTTGCGAGATCTTACTCTGAAAATTTCAAGAAAACTTCTTTCAGGGCAAAAGATCTTCAGCCCCCCTGCATATCCACCCACTGAGAGACGGCCCAGATAAAATCAGACCAATGCTATCTCACACAGGTAACGTACAAGCACTCATTCATCCTACACTTCAGCCGTGAATGGAACAGGAAGAGATCGCAGGTAGAATCTGAGCCATACACCAATGCGAGCGAGGACACAGTGAAAAACGAGTAGACACACGGAACGCAGGTAGCTCCTTAATTCGCTGTCGTGGTTCGGTTCGCCACCTTGACCTTTCAGCACTGTTCTGCCATTTGAGATAGAAGCGGAGGCGTGGAATTAAAATAAGACGAGGTCTGGATCTCCAGGATGGGTGTGCAGTATGGGAACAGAAGCTGTCTACTCAGTGGCTAATTATCTACACAAACAATTAAAACCGGCCTCGCTTTTCACCAGCGGCGGAAACGAGACTGAAGTAAGCATTGTGTCTCGACCGCTGGTGCCTAGCAAATTGCAATTAAGCTGATTCCTATCGCCGGGAGCTTCTGAAATGTGCTACGAGGTTCGCAGCGTGACTTCATTTGCTCCGCCGTAACAAGCGGGTGTAGCTACTTCTGCATTAAGATTACACACTAGTGTTGTACCCATTTTCCGTCAGTCACATAAGATGGCATGTCAGCGTAGGTAACATTTATTTATTCAGTTAATTTACTGCTCCTTACAGCTTGCTTTTGTTGATGCTCTGGGGCCATGCGCAGCAAACAGAACAATTTGAATTTCCAACATCGTTAAATCTTCATACTTCGTCCATCACTGTCTAACAGCTACACAACTCTAGGTTCTCAATACTTTTAACTTATTTCCTAAATAGTTAACTGGTGCTGACGAAATGTAAATAAGTTAAATGCCAAAACAAAGGTTTTCGAGAAATCACACTAGCATCATATCTTTAAGGAACAATAATTACCGGCGTAATAGAAATTATATTTACACTTGTTATGGCTATTTTGCACAACTTGCTTTCCCACCATGCAGTTATGTCCATTCCGCTTCTTATATAAAATTTGCTTAACCAGTTCTGTAGGAATGATGTGGTAATTTTGGAAATGTGTTTCCAAACACATGTAGGTTCATTTCGTTAGTTAAATCTCATAAAAAGTTTATATCAGCACTTACAAGATCTGTTTCACAGTGTTATGAAGACGATTTATGAAAGACCAAATGTCTGTGCAGCGTAGAAATTTTTCTCAATCTTCGAACTTGGAATCCTTTGTGACATGACACCAACGCTGTCTGTTGCTAAGTGACGGAACTGTTTATAAGCTGTTTTAGTCATGCCTTCGATTTGGCTTGTCTCTCCAGTTTATGTGGAATAAGTGTCTTTGCGAAAGGTAAACTCCACTTTCTAAAATTTTACCATTAAGTAATGAATCAGTTATTTCTTCCATTCTTAGGGTCTCATATTATTCTAGCATGGTTATCCCACAACACGATTAGCTTCGTAGCTTTCCACTGAGGAGCAGCACTTTTCTGATGACATATTAACTGATTCAGTCTCTGTCGGTCTATTGTGGCCAGGGGACATCGCCTGGTACGTATTTCTCAATTCAATAAACTTTACCAACAGCCGTATAGTTTAGGTTTTTTATTTTACTTCGAACGCAACCACGTTCGCCAATCCATTTTGCCATATTCAGACCCCATACACTTTCCAGAATCAGATTTTCACTCTGCAGTGGAGTGTGCGCTGATATGAAACTTCCTCGCAGATTAAAACTGTGTGCCGGACCGACACTCGAACTCGGGACCTTTGCAAGAGAGCTTCTGTGAAGTTTGGAAGGTAGGAGACGAGGTACTGGCGGAACTAAAGCTGTGAGGACAGCTCAGCTGGTAGAGCACTTGCCCACGAAAGGCAAATGTCCCGAGTTCGAGTCTCGGTCCGGCACTCAGTTTTAATCTACCAGGAAGTTTCCCATACCCTTTTTTCGAATCAACGAGCTAATCTCATAGTGCCATAAAAGTGGATACCGTGAATCCAAATAGTTGTGCAACCGATTCATGTGAAAGGGTGCACAACGATTGGGATTCGCGGTATCCTCTTTTATGGCGCTATACGATTAGCTCGTTGATTCGAAAAAAGGGTATGGGGCCTGAAGATGGCAAAATGGATTTACGAAACTGGTTGCGTTCGAAATAAAATAAAATAACCTAAAGTATAAGGCTGTTGGTAAAGTGTATTGTATTGCGAAGTATTGACAGATTGTCCTTCTCCATTATCCTTGAACTTACGTATCGTAATCATGGAATCTTGCTGTATACATCACTATAATCGTGCAAGCGCTGTTGATAAGCTTATTGCAAACACGAAAACTTCCATTCATTTGCTGTATTTTCAGCTCCTCTCAACCACGGATTGAAAATTGTTGTCGGTACATTTCTGTTGTATGTAAACAACAGGAAGTGCATTACCACTTTCGTGAATCACCCTTAACACCGAATATAGTATGCCACACGCATTGCTTGTGCTCGGTTGGCGGTGCAGTCGCTACCACTGAGCGTGGTGGCCACAGCAGGACTGCATCCAGGGTCCCGCGAACCCGCCACCGTGGCCGCCAGGGAGCGACCTCACAGGCTCCAGGAACTGTCGGACTGGAGCCTTGTTGAACACGTGTTCATCTCCAGAAACAGACAGCTAACGAGCGGCTATAGTGCTACGCCCACTTCCTCATTCCCGCGCCAACGAAAACAGTTTTACGAGTCGCAAGCTGTTCTCAGCTGTCGTGTGTACTGCTCACAGCCAGCATTGAGGTTTACCACCTACACAGCCGTCCTAATCTCAGTTCCCATGAGCAAACTTCAAAACAAAGCGTGTCCCATGTGACGTCGACTGAACTTTTTTTTAATCATCGTTCTTTCTACTGGTTTGTCTTCCATCTTTTCCTATCTGTTGTTAACCATTTTTATTTTAACGTAACTGTTACACACAACGCATAACTATAATCTGTTTTGCACGCTGTATTCTCTGCCTGATCTACTATTTCCAGATAGTATCCTAATTTCATCGCACGCCACTTCTTTGATAATGTCTTTATAATGCTTTTCAGGACGTCTGATGGACACTCACAATTTTTCATAACAGGTCAAGAAATCAACAAAAGGTTTTTGATAACTATCAGATTTAGTAAATTTTGTATCGTGGGCTTTCACAGCTGTAGAGTCGTACCATGATGAAAAACGTAACCCCAGCTGTATGATAAACATTTATTTATGATGCAATTAGTGTTGTGGCGTTAGGAATACGTATTTATTTCATAACCCAATTCAAACGATAACCAGTAGATAATCCAACAACTGGGCAAAGAAAGTTGGATCATCTACTCGTTATTGCTTGAACTAAGTTATGAAATAAATATGTAATCCTGAAGATATGGCTCTAGCGCCACGAAAGTAGTTGGATCTTAAATAAATGTTTATCATTCAGCTGAAACGGTCTTTATGGTCATGAAACTATCATGAGTGGATCTGTATTTAGCTGTATGTGTAATACTCTTGACAATTTATTATCTTTCGAGATCATGGAAAAGGATTGTTTGAAATGGAACTATGGATTCCTTTTCAGCAGCATTCTACATTCAAATTTATATACCGCAACATCTGTTAGCCCATGGTGAAGGGCACTTCATGCAAATAGTAACCACATGATTCCAGTCACATACATGTACACAGTGTGGTAAAATGTGTGCAACATAACCTTTCTCAATTTATCTGCATGATCCTAAGCTAAATGTATGATGGTGGCAATCCAATGATTCACCATCGCAGTAGAGAACTGATACTCTAAATTCCGAAGAACAATTTCACTTTTATTGTAAGGGTTTGCATTTGCAATATTCACCTCTCAGACTTCACTTATTTACCTCAATAACTATTCCATGATGCCACATCATATGTTCTATGAACTTATTCCTTTTCTATTTGATTTGAGCCATAATATACTTTCTTACCTGATTCAGTTCAGTTCCTCTTTATTGGTAATATCATTGTATCTTCAGCACTCCTCTGTAACACCATATTTCATAAGCTTCGTTCTTGTGAAACACAACTAGCTCTTTATACTCATGAAGTAATAAGTGCTATCGACAGGGGATGACAAATTGATTCCATATTTTTTTTTAGATTTCCAGAAGGCTTTCGACACCGTTCCTCACAAGCGTCTTCTAACCAAACTGCATGCCTACGGAGTATCGTCTTAGTTGTGCGACTGGATTCGTGATTTCCTGTCAGAAAGGTCACAGTTCGTAGTAATAGACGAAAAGTCATCGAGTAAAACAAAAGTAATATCTGGCGTTCCCCAAGGAAGTGTTATAGGCCCTCTATTGTTCCTGATCTATGTTAACGACATGGGAGACAATCTGAGTAGCTGTCTTAGATTGTTTGCAAATGATGCTGTCATTTACCGTCTTGTGAAGTCATCAGATGATCAAAACGACTTGCAAAATGATTTAGATAAGATATCTGTATATTGCGAAAAGTGGAAAGTGACCCTGAATACGGAAACGTGTGAAGTTATTCACATGAATACTAAAAGAAATCAGGTAAATTTAGATTACGCGATAAGTCACACAAATCTGAAGGCTGTAAATTCAACTAAATACTTAGCGATTACAATTACAAATAACCTAAATTGGAACGATCACATAGATAATACTGCGGATAAAGCAAACCAAAGACTGCGATTCATTGGCAGAACCCTTAGAAGGTGCAATAGGACTACTAAAGAGAGTGGTTACACCACGCTTGTCCGACCTACTCTGGAGTATTGCTGTGCGGCGTGGGATCCGCATTAGGTGGGACTGACGGATGACATCGAAAAAGTACAAAGAAAGGCAACTCGTTTTGTATTATCGCGAAATAGGGGAGATAGTGTCACAGACATGATACGTGAATTGGAGTGGTAATCATTAAAACAAAGGCGTTTTTCGTTGCGACGGGATCTTCTCACGAAATTTCAATCACCAGTTTTCTCGTCCGATTGCGAAAACATTCTGTTGGCACCCACCTACATTGGGAGAAATGATCATCACGATAAAATAAGAGAAATCAGGGCTCGCACAGAAAAATTTAAGTGCTCGTTTTTCCCTCACGCTGTTCGAGAGTCGAACGGTAGAGAAATAGGTTGAAGGTGGTTCATTGAACCCTCTGCCAGGCACTTTATTGTAAATAGCAGAGTAATCACGTAGATGTCCTAGTTTAGGTTGTACCGTTCATCGTCTCTGTTTCACTTCCAGAAAAGGCTACGCTCGAGACAAACACATTCAGAAAAGATTTACTAATACTTAGGTCCATTTTTAATGTTAAAAACCTTCTCTTTTCGGTAAAGCTGTTCTTGCTATTGGTGGTCTGCATTACTTCTATCGTTGTTTGTTATTCTACAGCCAAAGTAACAAAATTCTGCTACCATTTAGCACTTAGTTACAAAATAAATTCCTCCGCCATCGCCTGAAATTCTATTACAATCCATTGCCATTGTGTTAATATTCGTTTTGTAACTTTCAGTCAACTGAAACAAGTTTTTTCCTATATCTGATAGAGTTATAACGTCCTCGGCAAATCTTTAAGTTATTATTTATTCCCTCTGAATTTTAATTCATTTTCCAAACTGGATCCTTTTACTACTGGCTCAACATGCAAACTGAATAAAATAGAGGACAGGCTACAACTTTGCCTCACTCTCTTCTCAGTGAATTTATATTTTTTTTTTGGCCCCCTAGATTCACGTAAGTGCATTCTACTTTCTCCGCAAGTTGTAGATGATCCTTCGTTCCTGTATATTATAAGTGACAAGTCGTAAGAAATTTTCAGAGTTCAGTTCCGTCTCGGGTGTTCCTAAATGTCTCTGGGGCCCAAAACGATTTTCCCTTGGTCGACTTTTACATGTCGTTCCATTCCTCGATAGACAATTCGTATTACTACTTTAGAACCGTGGCTTATTAAACTGATGGTTCTCTAATACTCTCACATGTAAGATGATTACAGCCTTCTGGCAGTCTGAAGATATTCCACACGTGTCATATATCTTGCATACTACATGGAATAGTTTTTTATGCTTATTGGTTCTGGCAAAGATCTTATTAATTTGAAGAAAAATCCATTTATTCCATTTTTTTAGCGTAGAACGTTCCGTGAAAGTCTCCCTGACATACCATATCACCCATCACAACCTCACCCACTTCCCCTGTATGTTCCATAAAGTAGTTTTCCCGTTTCTGTCCAATAAACAGATACACTACTTGCCATTAAAATTGCTACATCACGAAGATGACGTGCTACAGACGCGAAATTTAACCGACAGGAAGAAGATGCTGTGATATGTAATTGATTAGCTTTTCAGAGCATTCATACAATGTTGGCGCCGGTGGCGACACCTACAACGTGCTGACATGAGGAAAGTTTCCAGCCGATTTCTCATACACAAACAGCAGTTGACCGGCGTTGCCTGGTGAAACGTTGTTGTGGCGCCTTGTGTAAAAAGGAGAAACGCGTACCATCACGTTTCCGACTTTGATAAAGGTCGGATTGTAACCTATCGCGATTTAGGTTTATCGTATCGCGATACGGCTGCTCACGTTGGTCGAGATCGAATGACTGTTAGGAGAATATGGAATCGGTGGGTTCAGGTGGGTAATATGGAACGCCGTGCTGGATCCCAACGGCCTCGCATCACTAGCAGTGGAGATGACAGGCATCTTATCCGCATGGCTGTAACGGATCGTGCTGCCACCTCTCGATCCCTGAGTCAACAGATGCGGAAGTTTGCAAGACAACAACCATCTGCACGAACAATTCGACGACGTTTACAGCAGCGTAGACTATCAGCTCGCAGACCATGGCTGCGGTTACCCTTGACTCTGCATCACTGACAGGAGCGCGTGCGTAGGTGTACTCAACGACATACGTAGGTGCACGTATGGCAAAACGTCATTTTTTCGGATGAATCCAGGTTCTGTTTTCAGCATCATGATGGTCGCATCCGTGTTTGGTGACATCGCGGTGAATGCACATTGGAAGCGTATATTCGTCATCCACATACTGCCGTATCACCCGGCGTGATGGTATGGGGTGCCATTGGTTACACGTCTCGGTCACCTCTTGTTCGCATTGACTGCACTTTGAACAGTGGATGTTACATTTCAGATGTGTTACGACCCGTGGCTCTACCCTTCATTCGATCCCTGCGAAACCCTACATTTCAGCACGATAATGCACAACCGCATGTTGCAGGTCCTGTACGGGCCTTTCTGGATACAGAGAATGTTCGATTGCTGCCCTGGCCAGCACATTCTCCAGATCTCTCACCAATTGAAAACGTCTGTTCAATGGTGGCCGAGCAACTGGCTCATCACAATACGCCAGTCACTACTCTTGATGAACTGTGGTATCGTGTTGAAGCTGCATGGGCAGCTGTACCTCTACACGCCATCCAAGCTCTGTTTGACTCAATTCCCAGGCGTATCAAGGCTGTTATTAGGGCCAGAGTTGATTGTTCTCGGTACTGATTTCTCAGGATCTATGCACCCAAACTGCGTTAAAATGTAATCACATGTCAGTTGTAGTATAATATATTTGTCCAATGAATACGCGTTTATCACCTGGATTTCTTCTTGGGGTAGCAATTTTAATGGCCAGTAGTGCATCTTCCAAGTTTCATCTCTTTTCCTTAGTACTGACTTGCCACCTGAGCTCTTGTTGATCATTCAGCTGCTTCTGTTTTCGTCAAATATTTGTTTAATTTTCCTATAATTAGCAACTGTTTTATTTCCATAGTCTGTTCTTCTCATTTCTTCTTTAGCCATTCCCCCAAGCCATTACACACCTTCTGTCAGTCTTAATTTTTAGGTCTATGTAATGTCCTCTATTCACTCCATTTGCTGCAACGTTATATTTTCTGCTTTCCTGAAGTGTATTTGATATATGTACTGGGTCTTGTCTTTTTGCCCATATTGTCCTCTGCTGTCGTCTCTACTTCATCTCTCGAAACTACACTTTTATCTCCTGTACGCTAATCAGATGCATGTATTGTGTGTGAATCACAAGTAACGCACCGCTTCAAATAACATCAAGAAAAGGAACAGTACAATACTCTTTTTGTTTTTATTTTTTACGAGGCCAGCACAGAACCGTTGCCTGCGCTGTAGCGAGGGACACGGGAGCCGGCTGGAGGTGGGGTCAGGTCGGGCAGACACAGTGGGCCCCGTACCCTATCCCAGCGGGCTGTTCTGTTCTTGCCAGAGCGGAATTGCGGTAGCAGAGCTGAGCCGTGCTGTATGCTGTATGCTGCACGCTGCTTGCTGTATGCCGTGTCCAGCCAGCAAAACACGGACCCCATTGCCAGCGCTACTGCAGACACCTCCACCTTGCACCTCTAACCTCTGTGCCGCAGTGCGGCGCAAACACCTGCGTAGCGTATCTCCCTTGCTCTGCGGCCTCCATTTCCCAGGCCGGGATCGAAGAGGGCGACTGGGGTATGGCGTCTGCTATATTCACTTTGATAGGTCGTATAATCAGCAAATCAGAAATTAATTAAGAAGTTATTACAATTTCGAATTTTTAATGACTTGGCTAAGTCTTTCGATTGTGTGGAGCGTTACATTCCCAAGCAAAAGATTAGCGGAAAATAGATTCAGCAGGTTCATCGCAGTATTCCCATCACAGAAAGTAGAGTGTATCAGACCTAAGTCGGTCACTTAGCGATAGAAATTCGCAAATCGGAGCAAATAGGCGTGGTGTACTGCAGGGTCTATTCTCACTCCTCTGTGTTTCCTATTCCACTTGTGCTATTTTGCTCCTTATTATAGATGATGAAGGTATGGGGATGCCGGCCGAAGTGGCCGCGCGGTTCTGGCGCTGCAGTCTGGAACCGCGAGACCGCTACGGTCGCAGGTTCGAATCCTGCCTCGGGCATGGATGTGTGTGATGTCCTTAGGTTAGTTAGGTTTAAGTAGTTCTACGTTCTAGGGGACTGATGACCACAGATGCTAAGGCCCATAGTGCTCAGAGCCATTTTTTGGTATGGGAATAAAAAGCAGTAGCATAAGGCTCCCGACGGAAGAATCGTCAAAAGAAATGATAGTATCAGCATATGGTCAAGACAAATGAATTATCATTATATTAAAAAGTGCTAGTTCTGCAAGGTTCGCAGGAGAGCTTCTGTAAAGTTTGGAAGGTAGGAGACGAGATACTGGCAGAAGTAAAGCTGTGAGTACCGGGCGTGAGTCGTGCTTCGGTAGCTCAGATGGTAGAGCACCTGCCCGCGAAAGGCAAAGGTCCCGAGTTCGAGTCTCGGTGGGGCACACAGTTTTAATCTGCCAGGAAGTTTCATATCAGCGCACACTCCGCTGCAGAGTGAAAATCTCATTCTGGAAACATCCCCCAGGCTGTGGCTAAGCCATGTCTCCGCTATATCCTTTCTTTTCAGGAGTGCTAGTTTCTGCAAGGTTCGCAGGAGAGCTTCTGTAAAGTTTGGAAGGTAGGAGATGAGATACTGGCAGAAGTAAAGCTGTGAGCACCGGACGTGAGTCGTGCTTCGGTAGCTCAGATGGCAGGAGCGCCATGGTCTCGTGGTAACGTGAGCAGCTGCGGAACGAAAGGTCCTTGGTTCAAATCTTCCATTGAGTGAAAACTTTCCTCACCCGGGGCATTTAATTTGCTTTCAAGCAGCATATGGACATTTCGTAAGCACCGGTCTGGTTTTTAAAGTCCGATACGCCACCCTGACACTGCCGCAGCGGGCGGGCGGTATCGGTTTAATTCACGTATATAACCGTGCGCGATCGCTTTATCTCAACACTATGCGTCGCACGTGGACCTCTGCCCACGCCACTCTGACGGGCACCCTGATAGCGGAAGTAGCACCACACTCTCTGCATCCCCCGGTTTCTGTAGGACACATTTCACCGGCACTCACCCACATCAGAGACTTCTTTATTGACTTCAGCTACTTACGTTCAGAACTTCCGACGACACGGAAGCCCAGCACAAAAGACTATTATCGCCTCTATCAGCAGCGGCAACCTGAAAATACGGTCACCCACAGACACCCTGAGGTTGCCTGGAACACGGTGTGGCGAGCGGTACACACGCCTTTTCTACCTACGACGGTGCGTTCATTGTGGTACGTAGTTGTGAATGGGAAGTTCGCTACTCGTAAGAGGTTACATTCCATACATCTGACGGACGACCCCTTGTGTCCGACATGCTCAGTCGCTGACTCGGATGCACACCGTCTGACGTGTGCCGCGACCAGCGAGTGCTGGCTACTGACGCAGCGCATGCTGGCATTACTCTTGCGGCGATTGCCGGAGTCTGTCTCCCCTGATGACGTATTGCGCCCCGACGTCGTATACTTTCCATCAACCAAAACGAACGCCGTTAACTGGCTAAAAGGCATGGCCGTTTACTACATCTTTTGCGATGCTCCCAAAGGCACACTCGACTTTTGGTCCCTATTGATGACGACACATGCGGCTTTCAACCGCCACCCGAAGTACAGAACTCGTTTCGCAAATTATTTAGGTTCATTATTTGCGGATCCTCCTGCTCACTGGGGCGTTCCGGGTATGAGACGCTGAAAATGAAGAAGAATCCTGGAACATATTGATCCTCTACGGACGGAATAGGGGGGAACCCCTCCCAACAGACGAGAAGACGACTCGGACGCTCGGCTACGGCAGTTGTAGGATCTTTCTTTGTAATGAAACAAAAATAAATCTATAATACAAAAAATGTTATAAAAACTAAAGAAATAAATAAATAAAAAGAACAACATCGACAAACCCACTCCATCCTCTTCCTGATCCTTCGATCCTCGAACTCGAACTCGTTGCTTGGGCGTGGCGGCGGGATGGCCAGGCCTCGGGTGTCGACCCCTGCCCTACCCGTCGTCCTGCTCCTGCAGCGGTTCATTAGGGAAAAAAAAAAAAAAAAAAAAAAAAAAAAAAAAAAAAAAAAAAAAAAAAGATGGTAGAGCACCTGCCCGCGAAAGGCAAAGGTCCCGAGTTCGAGTCTCGGTCGGACACACAGTTTTAATCTGCGAGGAAGTTTCATATCAGCGCACACTCCGCTGCAGAGTGAAAATCTCATTCTGGTATCATTATATTCTTTCTCATGACTCAGTGCATAGAATTCTGTATTTCTTATAGATCTCTGCAGGAGATAGCAACCGCTTGAAATCATGTAGTTGTCGACTGAGCTTCATACCCATTTAATTTATACAGCTCTACAGACGTGCATCACATTACTTGAAGAAATGCAGTGACCAGATGCTCTTCATACACTGAAGCGCCAAAGAAGCTGTTATAGGCATGCGTATTCACACACAGAGACATGTAAACAGGCACAATATGCCGCTGCGGTCGGCAACGCCTATACAAGACAACAAGTGTCTACCGCAGTTGTTAGGTCGGTTACTGCCACTACAATGGCAGGTTATCGAGATTTAAGTGAGTTTGAACGTGGGTGTTGCAGTCGGCGCATGAGCATTGGGACACTGCGTCTCCGAGGATGAAGTGGGGATTTTCCCGTACGACCATTTCACGAGTGTACCATGAATATCAGGAATCCGACGAAACATCACATCTCCGACATCGCTGCGGCCGGAAAAAGATCCTGCAAGAACGGGACCAAATGACTGAATGCAATCGTTCAAAGTAACAGAAATGCAACCCTTCCGCAAATTGCTGCAGATTCCGATGCTGGGCCGTGCAGAAGTGTCAGCGTGCGAACGATTGAACTAAACATCAACGTTATGGGCTCTCGGATCCGATGGCCCACTCGTATACCGTTGTTGATGATGATCATGATGATGATGATGTTTGGTTTGTGGAGCGATCAACTACGCGGTCATGAGCGCCCGTACAAAGTCCCAATTTTTACGCACTCCTATTTTTTTTACACAGTCCGGTCTAGCCACCGTGACGAATGATGATGATGAAATGATGAAGACAACACGAACACACAGTCCCCGGGCAGAGAAAATCCCCAACCCGGTCGTGAATCAAACCCGGGACCCCGTGTCACGCGGGCTAGCAGTGCGGTCTAGGGGGGCCTTTCCACGGTTCGCGCGGCTTCCCCCGTCGGAGGTTCGATTCCTCCCTCGGCATGGGTGTGTGTGTGTCTTGTCCTTAGCGTAAGTTAGTTTAAATTAGAGTAAGTTGTGCGTAAGCCTAGGGACTGATGACCTCAGCAGTTTGGTACCATAAGAACTTACCACAAATTTCCAAATATTTTCCGGAACCCCGTGATCTAGAGGCCTCGCCTGGGCCCGCCAACACCGACGTTGGACTTTTGGCGACTGGAAACATGTTGCCTGGTCAGACGAGTCTCGTTTCAATTTGTATCGAGCGGATGGACGTGCATGGGTATGGATACAACCTCATGAATCCATGGACCCTGCATGTCAGCATTGGACTGTTCAAGCTTGTGGACTCTCTGCAATGGTGTGGCGCTTGCGCAGTTGGAGTGATATGCGACCCCTGATATGTCTAGATACGACTCTGACAGGTGACACGTACGTAAACATCCTGTCTGATAACCCGCATGCACTCATGTCTATTATGCATTCCGACGGACTTTGGTAATTCCAGCAGGACAATGCGACACCCCACACGTCCAGAATGGCTACAGAGTGGCTCCAGGAATACTCTTCTAAGTTTAAACTCTTCCGCTGGCCAACAAACTCCCGAGACATGAACATTATTGAGCATATCTGGGATGCCTTGCAACGTGCTGTTCACAAGAGATCTCCACCTGCTTGTATGCTTACGGATTTATGGACAGCCCTGCAGGATTCATGATGTCAGTTCCCTCCAACACTACTTCAGACGTTAGTCGAGTCGATGCCATGTCGTGTCGCAGTACATATGTGTGTTCGCGGGAGCCCTACACGATACTAGGCAGATGTATCCATTTCTTTGGCTCTTCAGTGCCTAAAACGAATGGCTGCAAACAGTCTCCAAGTAGCCGAACATTACCATTCCCAGTCAATGATCGGTTCGGTTCTACCTTAGGACCCAATCCATTCCGCAGGAAGACAGCCGACACTATTACGGAGCCACCTCCAGCTTTCCCAGCGCTTTTTTGACAAGTAGGGTCCATGGCTTCGTTGCTGTCTGCGTCACGCTCGAACCATTCTATCACCTGCTGGTGATGTGATGTTAGCAAAGGCACTTGCGTCGGTTGTCTAATGCTATAGCCCATTAACGGCAGATTTCGCCGCAGTGATCTAATGGATACGTTCGTCGTGAGTCCCACATTGATTTCTGCGGTTATATCAGGCACTGTTGCTTGTCTACTAGCACTGACAAATCTAGGCTAACGTCGCTGCTCTCGGTCGTTAAGTGAAGGCCGTCGGCACTGCATTGTCCGTGGTGAGAGGTGGTGCCAGAAATTTAGTTTGCGGGCAAACTGTGCTGGCAAAGTGTGGATCTCGGATTACTGAATTCCCTAACCATTTCCGAAATTGAATGTCCCATGCGTCTAGCTCCAACAGCTATACCGCGTTCAAAGTCTGTTAGTTGCCGTCGTGCGGCCATAGTTACGTCGGAAACTTCTGCACGTGAATCACTCGAGTACAAATGACAGCTCCACATATGCATTGCTCTTATATACCTTGTCTACACTGTACTACCGCCATCTTTATACATGCATATCACTATCTCATGACTTTGTGACCTCAATATACATCTCACTATAGATGTCGCTAAAACTTTTTTCAGGGACAACTTAGAAAATTACGTCATTATTTGGAACTTTTTTCTTGACAGAAAATAGGCTATACTTTGCGTTTTCTATGAATTTGGATTCAACAGATGTTTTTTTTAAATCAGCAGTGTCTGTTTAAAAGCCGGATGAGTTACAGAATTAGCAGTAACATTCTAGCAATATGTTATGTGACTGGATTTGTGATTTCCTGTCAGAGAGGTCACAGTTCGTAGTAATTGACGGAAAGTCATCGAGTAAAACAGGAGTGCTTTCTGGCGTTCCCCAATGTGGTGTTATAGGCCCTTTGCCGTTCCTTATCTATATAAACGATTTGGGAGTCAGTCTGAGCAAAAATTGGCAGTTGACCCTAAATAACGAAAAGTGTGATGTCATCCACATGAGTGTTAAAACGAACTCGTCAAACTTCGGTTACACGATAAATCAGTCCAATCTAAAAGCCGTAAATTCAACTAAATGCCTAGGTATTACAATTACGAACAACTTAAATTGGAAGGAACACACAGAAAATGTTGTGGGGAAGGCTACCCAAAGACAGTGTTTTATTGGCAAAACACTTAGAAAATGTAACACATCTACTAAGGAGACTGCCTACACTACGCTTGTCCGTCCGCTTTTAGAATACTGCTGCGCGGTGTGGGATCCTTACCAGATAGGACAGACGGAGTACATCGAAAAAGTTCAAAGAAAGGCAGCACGTTTTGTATTATCGCGAAATAGGGGAAAGAGTGTCACAGAAATGATACAGGATTTGGGCTGGACATCGTTAAAAGAAAGGCGATTTTCGTTGCGACCGAATCTTCTCGCGAAATTCCAATCACCAACTTTCTGCTTCGAATGAGAAAATATTTTGTTGACACCTACCAACATAGGCAGAAACGATCACCACGATAAATTAAGGGAAATCAGAGTTCGTACGGAAAGATATGGGTGTTCGTTCTTTCAGCGCGCTATACGAGATTGGAATAATAGAGAATCGTGAAGGTGGTTCGATGAACCCTCTGCCAGGCACTTAAATGTGATTTGCAGAGTATCCTTGTAGCTGTAGATGCAGATATAGATATAAGAATCGCAATTTACGTTTCATTAGTCCGGTTGTTGTTGTTGTTGTTGTTGTGGTCTTCAGTCCTGAGACTGGTTTGATGCAGCTCTCCATGGTACTCTATCCTGTGCAAGCTTCTTCATCTTCCAGTACCTACTGCAGCCTACATCCTTCTGAATCTGTTTAGTGTATTCATCTCTTGGTCTCCCTCCACAATTTTTACCCTCCACGCTGCCCTCTAATACTAAATTGGTGATCCCTTGATGCCTCAGAACATGTCCTACCAATCGATCCCTTCTTCTAGTCAAGTTGTGCCACAAACTTCTCTTCTCCCCAATTCTATTCAATACCTCCTCATTAGTTATGTGATCTATCCATCTAATCTTCAGCATTCTTCTGTAGCACCACATATCGAAAGCTTCATTTCTCTTCTTGTCTAAACTATTTATCGTCCATGTTTCAGTTCCATACATGGCTACACTCCATACAAATACTTTCAGACATTTATGACACTTAAATCTATACTCGATGTTAACAAACTTCTCTTTTTCAGAAACGCTTTCATTGCCATTCCCAGTCTACATTTTATATCCTCTCTACTTCGACCATCATCAGTTATTTTGCTCCCCAAATAGCAAAACTCCTTTACTACTTTAAGTGTCTCATTTCCTAATCTAATGCCCTCAGCATCGCCCGAGTTAATTCGACTACATTCCATTATCCTCGTTTTGCTTTTGTTGATGTTCATCTTATATCCTCCTTCCAAGACACTGTCCATTTCGTTCAACTGCTCTTACAAGTCCCTTGCTGTCTCTGACAGAATTACAATGTCATCGGCGAACCTCAAAGTTTTTATTTCTTCTCCAATTATTTTAATACCTACTCCGAACTTTTCTTTTATTCCGGTAGAGATTAAAATATACCATAAAAACGTCGCATAAACGCGCGTCCCACACGTTAATAGTGCTGTTACAGAGGCAGACACTGCTCCTTAATGACGCCACAGGGTCAGTCAATAGCAACACTGAACGCCTACGGCCCAACTTTATTTTATGCGGACCCTGCGTGTGGCTAGCCGGTGCACCGGTGGCAGAGGTCGCGCCGTCCAACACGCCATCAGCAGAGAGACCAGCTCCAGGCTCCAGGCACCTCTGAGGAAGCTGCTGCGCACGGTGCAAACGGCGCCAAGATGTTCGCAGTTGCGCCGCTGCAACCAACAGCCAGATGGCCGCAACCACTGCAACACGTGTCCAGGTAGCCGCACACACTGGGTGGCCAGCTACCGTCGCGGCTCCTGCAGTGGCGCAGGTGAAGGAGGAAACTTCAGATCGAGACCCCGAACCGAGCTACCGACCACGGAGGTGGCCACACAGACCATACATTCACCATAGTCGGATAAAAAATACTTTAAGGTTGACACCTCAAGGCTTGGGGGCTGGTTTCCTCCAATCAGAACGCTCAGTCACTCCCGAACCATTCACCTTTGCCAAACTGTCAATAACTCGTCAGTTCACTTCCAATTCCTTACTTGGCTTTCTTCCTTGATGTGTGTGGATCCCGCATCATGGATCTGGCACTTTTATTTAGTATTCCATCACACATTATAACAGCATGAAAAACAACATAGAAACACGCACACACACACACGCACCCACACACACAACGATTCTAATGAAATACGTACATTTCATACATAGCACAAAAGAAACACTACTTAGTAATTCTGTACAAGACCCAAGTCAACGTCACATGTGCAGTTCCAATAATCACATAGATAACTTTCTCACGACATTGCATGAAGCCGAATTTTTGAAAGTAGTAATTCGTCGTTGTGACTATGTCACTATGTAAGTGGGCTGCTTCTGTGTTGGCAGCGCTGTGTAGCGCTTTGCATTGGATGTCTGACTGCACTTTGTAAGGGACTTTGTGGCTGGTCGGACTCGTTGTTAATCGCCAGTAGTGTTGGGCAGTTGGAAGTTAGTCACCAGCTGTGATGGAAGTAGTGTTGGGCATTTGGAGGTGAACAGCCAGCAGTGATGGATGTTAGATGTGAGAAGTTAGCATTGATGGAGGGTAGAGGTCTGAGATGTTAGCGTAGTCTAACCATCTGGACGTATTTGGAGATTGAAAATTACTCATGATTATATATCTTTGTATTGGATGTCAATTACTATTTACATTCGTGTTTGAACTGGATGTCACATTATTAAGGTAAAAGATACATTACTTGGTTTGCAACAAAATCTTTCCTTTGCTAACCACACGCCTATTAGAAGTTAGTGGCTTTAGTAGTTAGAATCTTTTATTTAGCTGGCAGTATTGTAGTAGTTAGCATAATGAAGATTTTTGTGAGGTAAGTGGTTAATGAAATATACAGGTTATTATCAGGATTGCTTCTTATTCAGGGCCATTATTTTGTATTAATTATTTGAAGTCAGGTTGTAATTTTACTTTTTTTTTTTTTTTTTTTTTTTTTTTTTTTTTTTTTTTTTTTTTTTTTTTGAGCAGTCAGATTGAGTTGCGCTAGAATATTGTGGGTCAGTGTTGACATGATAAGAAAAAGTAAAGAGAAAGTAGGCTCAGTGCGTAGAAGTTTCATCTTCTCAGTCATTCAGCAATTGAAGTACAGATTCACACATTTAAATAAAGAAGTTTCAACTACAGTTACATATACAATAGCTTAACGCAATGTTGTTGCATAGCGTAGTGGTCAGCGTATAAACCTGACGTTTAGAAAATCATATGGTCGATTCTCATCAAATGTAGCGAGACTTATTTATTTGAAAATCTAGTCAAAAGAGCCTGATTATCATCTTTATTCAGTTAATAGGTTCAAACGTAATTTCTTATTTCTAATTCTTTGCCGCGTCATTTTCATCATCTTATTGACATTTTTAACTTGCTGTTATTCTTCCCCTATCATTCTTTTCTGCCTGGCTCGCCTATAATCTGCAACCAAGTTCCACACACGACTGCCCATCAGTTTGTAACGGGGCGGCTTGAGTCGCCTTTGTGGGAATACTTCCACGTAGCAACGACAGCGAGAAATTACAGTTTTTTTTTTTTTCTGTCTTGAGTTTGCTCGATGAGATCAGTTTTAATCGCTGTGAACAAAGCAATCGTGGTTTCAACTCTGCCGGAGACTGTTGACCGCCGTTTTCTTGGATACTTTGTACAAGTGGGCTAGAAAACGCGTCGTATGCCGCCGTGCAGTCATTAATCAGTTACAATCAGCTGTCGACAGAGCATCTTGCATTTCCAACACAATAACAGCATTTGCGAAGTGATCCATCGTGTTTGTGTGTTACCTATAACCGAGCGGCAAGCGACAGAAGCCGACGATCAAGTGCTTTTAATCGGACTGTAGTCACAACGCAATATAGGAGTTGAAAGAGACCTATGAGTTCTTCAAGAAACTCAGCTCTCGATCCCAATCCCTCTCAGTAGAATTCTGCAGTCATGCTGCACTATATGCATTACTGGATCCAAATGGTTCAAATGGCTCTGAGCACTATGGGACTCAACATCTGTGATCATAAGTCCCCTAGAACTTAGAACTACTTAAACCTAACGACATCACACACATCCATGCCTGAGGCAGGATTCGAATCTGCGACCGTAGCGGTCACGCGGTTCCAGACTGAAGCGCCTTTAACCGCACGGCCACACCGGCCGGCCCTACTGGATCCACTTCCAGAGAAATATCGAAATACAGACGACCCTTGAGAAGTAGGCTCATTATGCCAACGTGCTCTGCCGCCATCACCTATGCAACTCATTATCCATCCATCAACCAATCCCTCCAACTTGCTAGCTCTGCCTAGCACGTCAGGAAACTACCTTCAGGGTACCAGTCACACAAGTCATACACCCAGACCCCAAAAACCGCCATCCCAATTATGCAAATTCACACTAAGAGTGGTAAAGCCCTGTGGTACTTCTAACATATAAAATACAGACGTGCCAGACGCTTGCACGACAGTCGGTCTTACCCCCTAACTACGATGATGGAGGCAGTAGTAGAAAATTTGAGATTTTATTCTAATTTGACGCAGCAAGTAAACCGAGAACTTTTTATGCAAGGCCTTTCCTGAGCCAACGAACGTGACATGGCTGAACGATCTTACACGGCCCAGCGAACGATGTGTCTGTCCTTTTGTGTGTTAGTCTCGTACGGGTGTTGATGTCTTGCATCGCGTTGGAAAGGATTCGCCTGAACCCACAGATTCCGACGAACGCGAGCGGCGATATCGGGCAACAATAAACCACCCACGACTGCTACGTTCGCAGGTTCGAATCCTGCGTCGGGCATGGATGTGTGTGATGTCCTTAGGTTAGTTAGGTTTAAGTAGTTCTAAGTTCTAGGGGACTGATGACCTCAGATGTTAAGTCCCATAGTGCTCAGAGGCATTTGAACCATTTGATAAGCCACCAGTCCCAACACGTTGCGAGCATGCCGATGTTGAATTCCTACATTTGCTGGTTGACTTCTTCTTGTACGACGCACAGCTCTAGTTTCAACCGAGTTTCAAATGCTATTTCTTAATGTGGAATCCTCTGCGTACTCTTTCCTTTCACAGGGTGATCCACGAAAATATGCAAACATTTTAATATGTTATTGTACGAGTAAAACTAAAGAAAAAAGTTCATATAAACATAGGTCCACAAATGTTTAGTTATGGAGTAGCGGCTATTTACGATTTTGCCTGAAATTTAGCAATATGAAGCCATCGCAAAACTTACGAGGTTAAAGTAAAGCACGATTTCCACTTATTTTGTTTTTATTGATCTCGTAAATCTAATAAAATATGTTCCAGACTTGTATCTGCAGTAGTTTTCCAGAACATCCAGATAAACAAAGATTATTATACAAGTAAATTTGTTAACTTTCCATTAATAATGTAGAAACGTTTATGTCATTGTTGGTAACCGTTAGTGAGTTGTTCAGCCGTTTCCTAACCTTGAAACGAGTTTGTTTTCTGTATTGTTCAGTGGAAGAACATAACAACAAGAAGGTATTTAAGTGAAACCACATAGTAACTGTTGCAGTTTATACATTATTTAAGAAAGACGGACGCCTTCCAAATTTGCGACAGAGGAATACGCCGATATGGTGTTTGGTTTTGGCAAATGTGATGGTAATGCTACGGCTGCAGTTAACGAATGTCGCGTACGTTATCCAACTCGGAGGATTCCGAATGGACGAACCAATAATGGAGTATTTCGAATGTTACGGGAGATAGGTTCTCTACCTAGCGTTCGTAATCAGTACGAGCGCTCGATACATGAAGACGATGACGAGGATATTATGGCTGCTGTTCAACATATCCCGGGTACCAGTACACGACGTGCCTCTCAACGATTGGGCATTTCACAATCTAAGGTATGGCGTACACTGGAGTACAATAATCTGTATCCTTACCATAAACAAAAAGTACATCCGAGAGATCCTGCCCTTCGCTTGGAGTTGTGCAACTGCTTAAATACTAATCGGCAGTTACACAAACACATTTTATTTACTAATGAAACACAGTTTACTCGAGATGGTATAAACAATTTACATAACGAGCACGTATGGTCTGAAGCAAACCCACATGCAACAGTGCAACGCAATTTCCAGCAGCGATTTAGCATAAATGTTTGCTGTGGTATAATCAACACACACTTTTATTGCACCGTTCATTTTCCCAGGACGTCTAACTGGGGAGACGTACTTACAATTCCTTCAAGAAACCGAGCGAGGTGGCGCAGTGGTTCGACACTGGACTCGCATTCGGGAGGACGACGGTTCAATCCCGCGTCCGGCCATCCTGATTTAGGTTTTCCGTGATTTCCCTAAATCACTCCAGGCAAATGCCGGGATGGTTCCTCTGAAAGGGCACGGCCGACTTCCTTCCCCATCCTTCCCTAATCCGATGAGACCGATGACCACGCTGTCTGGTCTCCTTCCCCAAAACTAACCAACCAACCTTCAAGAAGAAATGAACCGCTTGCTCAAAGATGTTCCACTTTTTACGCGATTGAAAATGTATTTTCAACATGGCGCTGCTCCTCCACATTCCACTAACGCTGTTACTTCACATTTAAATGAACATTTTCCCCAGAAATGGATTGGTCGTGGTGCTACACGTCTGTGGCCACCCAGATGCCCGATTTAACATCAATGGATTTTTGTACATGGGGATGGATGAAAGATATAGTTATGAGAACAAAGTCAATACATGTGAGGCATTACTTGCTCGCATTATGAATGCAATAGATGAAACTTAGAACAACTCTGTGAAACTGAAACGAGCAACCAAATCTGTTCATATACAGGGCTATTACAAATGGTTGAAGCGATTTCATAAATTAACTGTAGCTCCATTCATTGACATATGGTCACGACACGCTACAGATACGTAGAAAAACTCATAAAGTTGTCATAAAGTTTTGTTCGGCTGAAGCCGCACTTCAGGTTTCTGCCGCCAGAGCGCTCGAGAGCGCAGTGAGACAAAATGGCAACAGGAGCCGAGAAAGGGTATGTCGTGCTTGAAATGCACTCACATCGGTCAATCATAACAGTGCAACGACGCTTCAGGACGAAGTTCAACAAAGATCCACCAACTGCTAACTCCATTCGGCGATGGCATGCGCAGTTTATAGCTTCTGGATGCCTCTGTAAGGGGAAATCAACGGGTCGGCCTGCAGTGAGCGAAGAAACGGTTGAACGCGTGCGGGCAAGTTTCACGCGTAGCCCGCGGAAGTCGACGAATAAAGCGAGCAGGGAGCTAAACGTACCACAGCCGACGGTTTGGAAAATCTTACGGAAAAGGCTAAAGCAGAGGCATTTCTTAAACAGGAGATTGGAAAACCGATGGATCGGTCGTGGTGGAGATCATGATCAACAATTCATGTCATGGCCTCCACGCTCTCGCGACTTAACCCCATGCGATTTCTTTCTGTGGGGTTATGTGAAAGATTCAGTGTTTAAACCTCCTCTACCAAGAAACGTGCCAGAACTGCGAGCTCGAATCAACGATGCTTTCGAACTCATTGATGCTGCGCCGAGTGTGGGAGGAACTTGATTGTCGGCTTGATGTCTGCGGAATCACTAAAGGGGCACATATCGAACATTTGTGAATGCGTAAAAAAACTTTTTGAGTTTTTGTATGTGTGTGCAAAGCATTGTGAAAATATCTCAAATAATAAAGTTATTGTAGAGCTGTGAAAACGCTTCAATCATTTGTAATAACCCTGTACATGCAGCTAAATGCATTGAACTCGGTGGAGACTTTTTTGAACATTTATTGTCAATGTATTGTGAAATTCTATGTACACTGTATAACTTCCTTAACACTGAGCTTTCTTTTTTTCCATTTTAACATTAATTCACGTGTTCTATAGTATTAATAAAAGCAGATTATCTGATAGATTCATACAATTCCAGATAACTTTGATACCATCATTTCCCCAAAATTAAATTCTCTACGAGTTCTGCTAAAAACTTTGTGCAATTGTCTGGAATTTGAAAAACAGACTGGGCCAGGTAGCTAAAAAACTAAAAATTTTACGAAATTACTTCTTCGCTGCTCTGGATGTTCTGGAAAACTACTGCAGATACACGTCTCGAACACGTTTTGTTACATTCATCAGATCAATAACAGCAAAATAAATGGACATCGTGCTTTAACCTCGTACAGTTTTGCGATGGCTTCATATTCGCGAAGTTCCTAAATTTCAAGCAAAATCTTTTGTTAGACGTAACTCCGTAACTAAACATTTGCGCACCTATATTTATATGAACTTTTTCCTTCAGTTTTACTTGTAGAATAACATATTAAAATATTTGCATATATTAGTGAATCACACTATATAGTGAATGTAGATGGCGCTACAGCACCAGTTTTTCTCGGGTAATGACTTGCATCTCCAAGCTGGTCTGATGTTCGTTGCTCGCCATCTTCAGAGTGCTGTAACTTTAATGGCTGGTCAGTAATTGGGTAGTACTGTACATAGTGTCAGGTAAACTGGACAATGCGAGGCCATTTTTTAATCCTTACTGCTGCAGTAAATCTTTGCTAAATAACACCGTCGCTAACACGTCAAAAGCCAGTTTTTTTCTGGTCTCCGCTGCCGCAGGGGACGCGTCGAGATATGGTTCCACCTTTGTCTAAATACTGACCCCAGCAAAGGACATCGTTTGTCTCTGCGCGCAGGCGTACAGTTCTGCGCATGAGGAACAAAAAAAAAATTTCTGGCACTTTTAAATTTAGAGCCATTATGCGGTGTCCATTCATTTGCCTCATTTGCGTCTGAAAAAAACTTGTGACAAAATTAATTGTGCGTCACACAATGGGCACCCCCTGGCGAGTTTTTACTCTAATGGGGCGTCGGCATTCTGTGCTGCGCTGCAGGTCTGGCTTTGCCCTGAAACGGTGTGGGACTCCGCACTTAGTGCCCTGTCTGATCTGTATTAGGTACATACTTAGTCTGCTGTTATTACAAAGATCATTTAATGAGTAGAGTGAAGAACGACGGGTTAATGACAGCAAAACCTGTTTTCAGCCCCTCGGTGAGGTCAAAAATCTGTAGAGCAGGGAAAATACGACAGTAGAGTAGCTTCACAAAACTTCAACAAAGTAATTACAGCATCTACGGTAAAGTTTTGTTCATTTAGTTTGATATATACGATTTAGTAAATTTTTATTAACCCCTTTATGTAATGCTATAGACGAAGTGTAACGGAATAGGTGTTATAACTTACGGCAAACGTTGTGTTTGATTGTAAAGTAAATAATTCGAGCCGTGAAAGAAATAAGTTAGTGACTTCATACAGTTTTTTGCCAATGCAGTTTTAGTGTGGTGCTAAAGTATCCAGCAGTAAATACACTGCCAAAGGTGGAAGAGAAAGTAATGAAAAATAGCATAGTGATGTGTATAGGTGGAGATAGTAAACTGTATGAATGAATTTGGAAAAATTGGAAACTTGTGGTAAAATCTTATGGGACCAAACTGCTGAGGTCATCGGTACCTAAGTGTACCCACTCTACATCTACATCTACATACATACTCAGCAATCCACCATACGGTGCGTGGCGGAGGGTACCTCGTACCATAACTAGCATCTTCTGTCCCTGTTCCACTCCCAAACAGAACGAGGGAAAAATGACTGCCTATATGCCTCTGTACGAGCCCTAATCTCTCTTATCTTATCTTTGTGGTCTTTCCGCGAAATACAAGTTGGCGGCAGTAAAATTGTACTGCAGTCAGCCTCAAATGCTGGTTCTCTAAATTTCCTTAGTAGCGATTCACGAAAAGAACGCCTCCTTTCCTCCAGAGACTCCCGCCCGAGTTCCTGAAGCACTTCCGTAACACTCGCGTGATGATCAAACCTACCAGTAACAAATCTAGCAGCCCGCCTCTGAATTGCTTCTATGTCCTCCATCAATCCGATCTGATAGGGATCCCAAACGCTCGAGCAGTACTCAAGAATAGGTCGTAGTAGTGTTTTATAAGCGGTCTCCTTTACAGATGAACCACATCTTCCCAAAATTCTACCAATGAACCGAAGACGACTATCCGCCTTCCCCACAACTGCCATTATATGCTTGTCCCACTTCATATAGCTCTGCAATGTTACGCCAAAATATTTAATCGACGTGACTGTGTCAAGTGGTACACTACTAATAGAGAATTCAAAAATTACATGATTCTTTTTCCTATTCATCTGCATTAATTTACATTTATTTATATTTAGAATTAGCTGTCATTCTTTACGCCAATCACAAATCCTGTCCAAGTCATCTTGTTATCCTCCTACAGTCACTCAACGACGACACCTTCCCGTACACCACAGCATCATCAGCAAACAGCCGCACATTGCTATCCACCCTATCCAAAAGATCATTTATGTAGATAGAAAACTACATCGGACCTACCACACTTCCCTGGGGCACTCCAGATGATACCCTCACCTCCGATGAACACTCACCATTGAGGACAACGTACTAGGTTCTATTACTTAAGAAGTCTTCGAGCCACTCACATACTTGGGAACCAATCCCATGTGCTCGTACCTTAGTTACGAGTCTGCAGTGGGGCACCGAGTCAAACGCTTTCCGGAAGTCAAGCGATACCCTTCATCCATGGTTCGCAAGATATCATGTGAAAAAAGGGCGAGTTGCGTTTCGCAGGAGCGATGCTTTCTAAAGCCGTGCTGATGCATGGACAGCAACTTCTCTGTCTCAAGGAAATTCATTATATTCGAACTGAGAATATGTTCGAGAATCCTGCAACAAACCGATGTTAACTCCTTAATCTAACTTACGCTAAGGACAACACACACGCCCATGCCCGAGGAAAGACTCGAACACCCGACGGGGAAAGCCGCGCGAACCGTGACAATATGCCTCAGGCCACGTGGGGTACAAGATCTGGGGAGAAAAAAAATCTTAAAATTGACACAGCGTAGCAGCATACACAATAACTACTTGTGACACTTGCAGTGAATTTAACAAAGTTATTTGTGTCTACAGATGACCTATATGAAACGGATGTTTTTAAACGAACAGTATTATGTTGGTTTCTAAGGAAAATATCTTACGTTACACACTTTCAAAGGATAAAGTTTCTATTTGACTTACATGGTCACTTATGAAAAGCTTATGTCATCCAAGTAGCGGTCATTCCATTGAATAAAATCTCTACGCACTGGTATTAACTGTGGCCGACAGGCCAGTTAGTCAAACACACCTCTTCTACGATGGAAGCTTTCAACTTCACAAATTTGGGGTTTTCAAACACCCCCACAAGTAAAAGTCGCGAGTTGGCAAGTGGTGGTCGCAACATGACACCACCCCCTGCGGGTCCGGGGTAAGAATAGGCCCGAGGTATTCCTGCCTGTCGTAAGAGGCGACTAAAAGGAGTTTCAACCGTTTCGGCCTTCTATGTGTTGGTCCCCCTTGGGGTTTGACCTCCATTTTTCAAAATTCTACAGAAGTACGAGCCTTTTGGGGAAGGACACCTTACATGGTGTACCACTGGTCCTAAGTGCACTAAGACCTTGGCACTCAGCATTGCACCGGCGTTGTAACCATACCCACTATTCCTCAAATTGGGCCTAAACGCCTGATGGGTTGTCCAAGTTACGCCCATAGTGCATCTCCATCTGCACCAGCGATCATGATGGACTTTCCATGGCACCAGAAATCCAGCACGGTAGCCAGCCCGTTGTGGTGGGGTCGTCATGTACCCTCTAGGTTGTAGCCCCCTGACAACACAGGGATCGTACTGCCGATACCTGAGCTGCACCCTCCCCACGTTGGCCAAGGAGTAGATGCCCGTCTCCTTGGGGCATCAGGACTCCCGACAATGGTCATCCTGCCAGGTGGCCCTTGCTGCGGCTGGGTGGCGCCCGTGGGGAGAGCCCCTGGTCGGAGTGGGTGGTATCGGGGCGGACGTTTCGCACATGAAACGTCAACACGTATCAGGTCGCTCTGCGGCCGAGTCTTCCAAAAGAAAAGGTACCGTTTCTAGTTCTGGTTCTCCTGCCCTTTCCCCCTTGGCCACTCCATGGGAGGAGGGACAGGCCCGCCGGCTTGGGGCGAAGTACTTCCCCCGCTATTTGGTCTGTTCTCGAACAGATGGGGGGACGTTCGCCACCTCCAAGCCCATGTTCTTTGTTCAGCACATTGAGGACGTCTTCGGGGAAATCGAGGCTCTCAGCAAGACGCTTTCAGGGTCCGTTCTTATCAAGACCACCTCTGCCACACAGTCGGCGGCACTCCAGGCGTGCGACCGCCTAGGGGACATCCCAGTCTCCATTGTCCCACATCTGGCACTAAATAGGACGAAGGGGGTTATTTTTCATCGTGACCTCCTGCTACAATCTGATGAGGAGCTCAGGGCCAACCTGGAGCGCCACGGCGTGCATTTCGTCCAGCGAGTCCAGCGCGACCCCAAAGACCGTCGCATCGACACCGGGGCCTTTATCCTCGCCTTCGAGGGGGACGTTCTCCCGGAGAAGGTAAAGGTGATGTGCTACCGGTGCGACGTGCGACCTTACGTCCCGCCTCCTATGCGCTGTTTTAGGTGTTTGCGCTTTGGGCACATGTTGTCCCGGTGTGAGGCTGAGCCCCTTTGTGGCGACTGTGGACGTCCTCTTCGTGAGGAACATACTTGCACCCCACCACCTCGGTGCCCTAATTGTCCTGGCGTCCACTCGCCTAGGTCCCCAGACTGCCCCGCCTATCAGAAGGAGAAAAAGATACAAGAAATCAAAACTTTGGATCGGCTCTCTTATTCTGAGGCCAGGAAGAAGTATGACCGCCTTCATCCCGTGTCACTGGGCACTTCGTTTGTCTCAGTTGTGTCCACTCCTTCCGCTGTATCCTCACCTCTATCCTGTCCCCCCTCCGCCTCCTCTGCCCATCAGGGGGCTCTGCCTCCGCCTCCCAAATCCCTCCCTTCCAACTCCTCCTCCCCCGCGGCCCCCACCCCCCCTGCCCCAGGGGCCACCCTTCCTCCTCCTCCTCCCCCCACGCCACCTGAGAAGCGATCCTCTTCTCAGGCGTCCATCGGGGAAACGTTCCGGACCCCAGCTTCCGAGGTCCGGCGTTCCAAAATGGACCCCGCGCGTGAGGACCTTCTTCGGGTCCAGCCCACCATCCCTGTGCCTCCTCGGCCTTCCAAGAAGGCCTCCAAGAAGAAGTCTCTATCCCCCTCTCCACCCCGGCGCGTTTCATCTGACGCTTCATCCGTGAGTCGCTGCTCCCGGCCGTCCTCAGTTTCGCCGGGACGCTCTGCTGCCAGGCGTTCCGCCGGCCTTTTGTCGGCAAATGATGCGGCCCCTCCTACACAATCAGGGACAGCGGCCGCAGCTGGCGACGAGTCGATGGAACCGGATCCGCCTGCCGTCAGTTGTAGCGTTGTTGCCTCGCAACCTGGCCCTCCGCGGCCATCGAGGTGACCAGCTCTTCCCCGTCTCGTTCCCCCAACTTTTTGACTAGCAATGGCGTTGTTTCATTGGAACATAAGAGGTATTCGATCTAATCGGGAGGAATTACAACTGCTCCTCCGCCTGCACTGTCCGCTCGTCCTTGGTCTCCAGGAAACCAAGTTGCGCCCGACTGACCGTATTGCCTTTTCCCACTATACCTCGGAGCGGTATGACCTCGCCCCTGTGGACGGTATCCCAGCTCATGGTGGGGTCATGTTGCTCGTTCGGGACGATGTCTATTACCATCCCATCCCATTGACCACCCCACTCCAAGCAATAGCTATCCGCATTACTCTTTCTGCTTTTACTTTTTCAGTTTGTACCGTCTACACTCCACCGTCATCTGCTGTTAGTCGGGCTGACATGATGCACCTGATCGATCAGCTTCCCCCGCCGTTCTTATTGTTTGGCGACTTCAATGCCCATCATCCCCTTTGGGGCTCTCCTGCATCCTGTCAAAGAGGCTCACTCTTGGCGGATGTCTTCAACCATCTCAATCTTGTCTGCCTCAATACCAGCGCCCCGACTTTCCTCTCGGACTCTACTCATACCTACTCCCACTTGGACCTCTCGATCTGTTCTACCACTCTTGCCCGTCGGTTCGAGTGGTATGTCCTTTCTGACACCTATTCGAGCGACCACTTCCCCTGTGTCGTTCGTCTCCTGCACCACACCCCATCCCCACGTCCTTCGCGCTGGAACATACTGAAAGCTGACTGGGGACTTTACTCCTCCCTGGCGACCTTTCCGGACCACGATTTTCCCAGTTGTGACAGTCAGGTCGAATACCTCACGGCTGTTATTATCCATGCTGCCGAACGTTCCATACCTCGTACTACTTCTTCTTCACGTCGCGTTTCCGTCCCCTGGTGGAACGAGGCTTGTAGGGACGCTATCCGTGCTCGACGACGTGCTTTACGCACCTTTCGCCGCCATCCTACGTTGGCGAATTGTATTGAATACAAACGACTCCGAGCGCAATGCCGTAGAGTCATCAATGACAGCAAAAAAGCTTGCTGGGCCTCTTTCACGAGCTCCTTTACCAGTTTTACTCCCTCTTCCGTTGGTTGGGGTAGCCTGCGCCGGCTGTCGGGCATTAAGGCCCACTCCTCAGTACCTGGCCTGACCTCAGGTAATGAGGTCCTTGTTGATCCTGTGGCTGTCTCCAACGCCTTTGGCCGCT